>NC_050606.1:2925484-2952984 GCF_013368585.1 Megalops cyprinoides
CCACTCCTGCTCCTAGGTCCCTCCCACACACTCCCCAACCACCCAATCCTGGATCTTGGCACCTCCCCCTTTTCCACCCAATCGTGAGTCCTGGCCCCGCCCACGACCCCTCCCTCCCGGGCTCTACTTCCAGAAGAGGATGTTCCAGAGCAGCAGCCAGCAGGGGTAGATGAGCAGGGACAGGAGGGGGTAGAGCAGGGAGCCGTACAGGCTGTGGTCCAGGATGCCCTGGGAGATGGCGGACAGGAAGAGGTTCCAGCCCTCCAGCAGAGACACCGGCGCCTCCTGCAGCTCCTGGTACACAAAGACACAGAGGAGCAGCGTGCAGCCCGGGCTGAGCAGCACCATGATGACGGCGCACAGGACCCTGAGCGGGAGGGAGACAGAGAGAAATACACACGCATAAAGACACAAATACACATACAAGCACATACATACACACACACACACACACACACACACACACACACACACACACACACACATAAAAACACAAATACACATACACACATACACACACACACACACACACACATAAAAACACAAATACACATACACACACACACACATAAAAACACAAATACACATACAAGCACATACATACACACACACACACACACACACACACACACACACACACACACACATAAAAACACAAATACACATACACACATACACACACACACACACACACACACACACACACACACACACACACATAAAAACACAAATACACATACACACATACACACACACACACACACACACATAAAAACACAAATACACATACACACACACACACATAAAAACACAAATACACATACACACATACACACACACACACACACACACATAAAAACACAAATACACATACACACACACATACACAAAAACACAAATACACATTAACACACACACACACACACACACACACAAAAACACAAATACACATTAACACACACACACACACACACACACACAAAAACACAAATACACATTAACACACACACACACACACACACACACACAAAAACACAAATACACATTAACACACACACACACACACACAACCGTACATGCGCGCGCGCGCACACACACACACACACACACACACACACACACACAACCGTACATGCACACACACACACACACACACACAACCGTACATGCGCACGCACACACACACACACACACACACACAACCGTACATGCACACACACACACACACACACAGACGGCTGTACATGCGCACACACACACACAGCCGTACATGCATGCATGCACGCACACAGCTGTACATACACATGCGCGCGCGCACACACACACACACACACACACACACACACACACACACACACACACACACACACACACACACACACATAAACATATACACACAGAGACAGAGACAGACACACACACTTGCATACTGCTTCATTCATATACAGAATCACGGTAGCCGTATGTTGGGTAAGGTGCAGGCGATCTGTCTGCGTGCAAAGGTGTGTTTGTGTGTGTGTATGTGTGCGAGCACAGGTGTGTGTGCGTGTGTGCGAGTGCAGATGTGTGTGTGTGCGTGTGTGCATGTACGTGTTCGGGGTTTACCTGGGCACATGCGGGGTGACGAAGGCAGCGACAGGCACCAGGGTGAGCGCCAGGATGAAGCCCAGAGAGAAGTTGATGAGGGCGGTGCAGCCCAGCAGAACGGCCAGGTACAGCACTGCCACCAGCTTCAGCACACGCCAGCCCTGTTCCGTACCCTCACCCGACAGCACCCTGCCACAGGGAGACAGACCATGACCACACGCTGACCGCACAGGGAGACAGACCATGACCACACACTGACCACACGCTGACCGCACAGGGAGAGAGTCCGTGACCACATACTGACCACACATTGACCGCACGCTGACCGCACAGGGAGACAGACGGTGACCACACACTGACCGCACAGGGAGACAGACCGTGACCACCAGTCACCAGTAAACCCTAAATAAAACAGCACGTGTGTGCTCATGTGTGAACCTATGTATGTACCTGTATGTGTATCAGTACATATGTGAGTATCTGAATGTGTGTGTACTTGTATATGTGTGTGTGTGCGTGCACCTGTGTACCTGTGTGCGCGTTTATACCTGAGCGTTTTGTGTGTACCTGTATGTGTATCTGAGAGTGTACCTGTATGTGTGTGTGCGTGTACCTGTGTGCGCGTATGTTTGCACCTGTGTGTGTTGTGCGGCAGGGCCAGGCCGGCAGTGTAGATGGCGATGGCGGTCAGCACCACAGCCTCGGTCTCGGAGACGGGGAAGTGCTCCACAGCCATGTCCTGGGACAGGATGGGCAGCGTGTACAGAGCCACGCCCGTCAGGTGACTGATCACCACCGGGGTCAGCACTGACAGAACACCTGGACTGGACACCTGACACAGGGAGGAGAGAGAGAGAGAGAGGGAGAGAGAGAGAGAAAGAGATGAAAAGAGAGAGAGGGAGGGAAGGAGGTAGAGACATGGAAATGTTCACACAGATCCTTGATGTAAGGACATGGTGTGGGTGAAAGGTACTCCTCAGTGTCAGTGACGTTAGCAGTGCCGGTGACGGTGACTCACCTGCTCCACCTCCGCCAGTCCGTCCTCAGTTCCTGCAGCCGGAGTCCCCAGCTGAACCCACAGGTCCAGTGCATGTGCTGAAGTCAAGGACTACACTGACAAAAACACCATTTCCCAGCATCCTCCTCCCTGTCCCTTATATACCTTCCTGTACCCCCCTGACTACACCTCCCTCAATCACCCAGGTATTTGGATGAAGAGGCACAGAGACAGAGGCACAGGTGTTTGGGGATACCCAGTCACCCCCCTCAGATGAGCAGGTACAGAGACAAGAGGTGGTGGTTTTTGGGGAAACCCCGTCACCCCCCTCGGATGGACAGACAGAAGGATTGGGGGCGCAGGTTTTTGGGGATACCCAGCCACCCCCCTCTGGGATGGACGGACAGAAGGATCAAGGCGCAGGTTTTTGGGGATACCCAGCCACCCCCCTCTGGGATGGACGGACAGAAGGATCAAGGCGCAGGTTTTTGGGGATACCCAGCCACCCCCCCGGGATGGATGAACAGAAGGATCGGGGCGCAGGTTTTTGGGGATACCCAGCCACCCCCTTCGGATGAACAGACAGAAGGTTTTTGGGGATACTCGGAGCAGCAGGATGAGGGCCAGCAGGCTGAAGGCGGGCATGTAGTAACCGATGGAGACGAAGCGGGAGAGCGAGGGCAGCAGGTAGAAGAAGTAGGACTGATGCAGCCGCTCCAGCAGGTTATTCAGCTTCCGGAACATTCCCTCCAGCAGCCTGAGGCAGACACACGAGACACGCGTTACACTCTCACTAAACGCGCGTCAGAAGCTCCTGCCGTTACACTCTCACTAAACGCGCGTCAGAAGCTCCTGGCGTTACGTTCTCACTAAACGCGCGTCAGAAGCTCCTGGCGTTACGTTCTCACTAAACGCGCGTCAGAAGCTCCTGGTGTTACACTCTCACTAAACGCGCGTCAGAAGCTCCTGGTGTTACACTCTCACTAAACGCGCGTCAGAAGCTCCTGCCGTTACACTCTCACTAAACGCGCGTCAGAAGCTCCTGGTGTTACACTCTCACTAAACGCGTGTCAGAAGCTCCTGGTGTTACACTCTCACTAAACGCGCGTCAGAAGCTCCTGGTGTTACACTCTCACTAAACGCGCGTCAGAAGCTCCTGGCGTTACACTCTCACTAAACGCACATTAGAAGCTCCTGGCGTTACACTCTCACTAAACGTGCGTTAGAAGCTCCTGCCGTTACACTCTCACTAAACGCGCGTTAGAAGCTCCTGTCAGCACATCGGTGTGTTAGACGCCCATCTCAGTACATTACTGCAGCAGACGATGTCAGTGTGTTAGACGCCCATCTCAGTACATTACTGCAGCAGACGATGTCAGTGTGTTAGACGCCCATCTCAGTACATTACTGCGTCAGACGATGTCAGTGTGTTAGATGCTTGTCTAAGTACCCCAGTGCGTCATACGCTTGTCTCAATGCAACAGTGTGTCAGATGCCTGTCTAGGTACAACAGTGTGTTAGACAATGATCTCAATTTATCAATGCATTAGACACCGATTGTCAGTGTGTCAGAGGATCGTCTCGGCACATCAGTGCATTAGAGGTGTCTCACCTCCCCACAGTGGTGGCGTCGGTCTTGTACTGGCGGAAGCTGTTGATGCCGCGCATGGAGGCAGCCTCGATGTGGTAGCGCAGGAAGAGGCCGTGGTCGCCCCAGGGCCGGCCGCTCGCCTGCTTCAGCACCATCAGCAGCATGGTCTGCACCGCATGGTTATACCCCGATGCAGTGTCCCAGTCATTCCGCTGGAGCTGCAGAGCGTCAGATATAATGTTACTGATACCCCGTCCACCGCGAAACGCTCACATCCAGTTATACCCCATCCACCACAAAACACTCACGTCCATTAATGATACCCCGTCCACCACGAAACGCTCACATCCATCACTGATACCCCGTCCACCACGAAACGCTCACATCCATTACTGATACCCCGTCCACCACGAAATGCTCACATCCACTACTGATACCCCGTCCACCACGAAATGCTCACATCCATTACTGATACCCCGTCCACCACGAAATGCTCACATCCACTACTGATACCCCGTCCACCACGAAATGCTCACATCCACTACTGATACCCCGTCCACCACGAAATGCTCACATCCACTACTGATACCCCGTCCACCACGAAATGCTCACATCCATCACTGACAGCCCGTCCACCACGAAATGCTCACATCCATTACTGATACCCCGTCCACCACGAAATGCTCACATCCACTACTGATACCCCGTCCACCACGAAATGCTCACATCCACTACTGATACCCCGTCCACCACGAAACGCTCACATCCACTACTGATACACCACCCACCACGAAACACTCACATCCATTACTGATACACCACCCACCACATAACTCACACCCACAGTTATACCGCATTCACCACAAAAAACATTCACATCCATTACTGATCCACCACCATAGTTAGGTGGACCAAGTCAGTGAGCCTAAGTGGCTGACACATTAATACTGAGCGTCCAACCAAACGCTTTCCCTGAGTTTTACTCTGCAGTGGGACACCGGCCTTTACCTTGCCCTGGATGGTGCAGAGCACGCCGATCTTCTGGCAGAAGGCATAGAAGAGATTGGCCAGGTCCAGGTTGGGCAGCTGGCCGTTCAGCCCCTCCAGAACCAGGTCCAGGCTGGTGATGACGTCAGTGCTGAGCTCCAGAGACAGAGCCGCCTGGATGGACCCAGCCCTGCCCTGCAGCGGAGTCCAGCTCATTCCTAACACACACACAGAGACACACAGACACGCACACACACGCGCACACAGAGACACACACACACACACACACACACACACGAACAAGCACAGAATCACACTGCATTAACACACCAGGTGTAGGCCACGCCCCTGGAGATGCCTTCAGCAAGACGAGTTACCAAGCGTAACATTGCCATGCCCTTACAGAGGCCCATCTACAGTCTCCCTCTCTCATGGGTGAGTAAGAAGGCACACCACACAAGGGTAAAAATGGGAGTGACTGTGGGTTAGCCATCTGCCCGGTAACAGGTTAGCAGGGTATACCCATACAGCCCCCAGAGTCAGGCCCACGACGGCCCTGAGCGGCGTACCCACCGGTGGTGTTGGTGTGGTGATAACCCTCCAGCCACGCCTGCATGCCTATCAGATCATGCTCGTTCACCAGGAAGATAATGTCCTTGGCCCAGTAAATCTGACCTGGGAGAAGCACAGACACACAAGCAATACATATGAAATCAAAAGCAGCTGTGTGTATGTATGTGTAAATAGGGCACATATGTATCCGCAGGTTGTGCATATCTGAGAATACTGACTGTGTGTGTATTGAATGTATGTGTGTGCATAGTGTATGTGTATCGGGTGTGTGTGTGTGCGTGCGTTCAAGAGAGTGTGTGTGTGTGTGTGTGTGTGTGTGTGTGAGAAAGAGAGAATGAGTGTGTGTGATGGTGAAAGAGAGAGAGTGTATGTGCGTGCGTGCGTGCGTGCGTGCGTGCGTGTGAGAGAGAGAGCGTGTGTGTGTGTGTGTGTGTGTGTGTGTGAGAGAGAGTGTGTGTATGGGATATGTGTGTGTGTGTGTGTGTGTGTGTGTGTGTGCGGTCTCAGTCTCACCCCTGAAGTACTGTGCCAGTCCCAGCAGCAGCCCCACGGCCTGGTTGTTGCTGGAGCCCGGGCTGCAGGGGGCGCTGAGCACCAGGGCCTCGGTGCGGGGGGCACGGGGGGCCCGCAGGATCCCATACACGTTAGTGCCCCGTACCATCTGTCGGGGGGGGGGGAGCCCAGGGACGAGGACCACACAGGAGGAGGACAAAGAAAAGGAGAAAGGTGGAAAGAAGAAGAGAGATATATTAAAATGAGATAAAGGAAGAAGAAACCAACCACGCAGTATAAAGAGGCAGCCATGCTGTGGAATGGTTCTGTGCATGTGTGTGCTTGTGCCTGTTTCTGTGTCTATGTGTGAGTGTGTGTGTGTAAGCATGTGTGTGCATGTGTGTTTGAAAATATGCATGCGTGTATGTATACATGTGTGTGTGTGTGTGTGTGTTCAGGTGTACACTCACGTATCTCTCCTTGTTCTCGTCAGGAAAGGGCAGGGTGCGAGAGAAGCTCTGAGTGAACACCTCCAGACCCCTGGACTGCATGGCCTTCACCAGCCAGTCTACCGGCATCCCTCTGGGGGGAGACAGAGGGAAGACAGGGGAGAGGAGGGGGAGACAGGGAGGATGAGGGGGAAGAGGAGAAGAAGGATGTTCGATTCCCTGCTGGGTCACTGTTGCTGTACTCTTGGGCAAGATACTTAATCCAGAATTGCCTCAGTAAATACCCAGCTCTATAAAAGGTTACAATTTTGCATGTTATCCAATGTAAGTCGCTCTGGATGCTAAATGACACTAATGTAATGTAATACTGCATAGCATTATGGGCCCATGCTGCTTCCAGCAGGTTGGCTTCTGAAGCAGCCTACAGAGCTGGGGGTTTCCTGGGCGTCACGCTAATTTGGGACGAGGCAAAGCAGACACTTACCCGGCCTTTTTCTTGTGAGCGGAAAACTCCCTGCCGGCGGCCAGCGCCCTCTCCCCTGCCCCGAATTTCTCCTCCACCATGGTGGAGCCCATGGCGTTCTCCGACATGTAGGTCCGCAGGGTGAAGGGTTCGAACGCCAGGCCCATGAACCAGGCCACGCCTGCCACATAGCACACCAAGCTGAGAGAAGCAAGGAAGGGAGGGGGAGGGAGAGATGGAGACAAGGCAAAGGGTGTAGAAAGAAAGAGAAAGAGTGGTCAGGTGACTCTGCTTGTTTAGATCAGATTGACATCATGCACAGAAAATAATGGGAAGGTAGGCGGAGTAGAGAGAGGGCTTTTATCTGTAGTTATGCCCTCCTATAGGTTTACAGAGAAACGCGTAACTCTTAGGCAGGATAACGCAGGTGAACTGGAAGCGCACAGGTAAAAGCGCACAGAAAATCTCGACGTGGGTGCATAGATGCTCCGAGGAGGCAGACTCACCATAGCGGAGTGTTGAGGCGGGTCAGGAGGTTGGTCAGCGCTCTCCTGCGATTGGGGTCCGACAGCAAGCCCATGTCTCTGAACCTTCAGAGCCGCGACGGATGCGGAGCAGGAGCTGCGGACAGGGAGCGTACACCATCTTACTCGTCCATCTTGGTGCAAATTCACGGCCTTGTCATTTTGATTAGAGCAATAACGACTCAGTTTAACGTGTCCAACGATCAGCACCATTATTTTCATACTTTGGGAGCATATAATGACTGCTCGTTTTCACCTCATTTTAAATGTGGGGAACATCTTAAAGTCGCTAAGCATTAGCAGTAAATCTATAACACAGTACGATACAGTCTCAATAGCCAAGAGCGCATTCTTGTTTTCCTGACATCGAACGGGTTCAAAACCGAGGCGATCTCCGAACACTTCCTTAACTCTGAAACCGCTGAATGCGGTCACTGAAAATGGGCAACGCTCGGTAAGGATGGCAGACCTAAGGAACTCTCAGCTCAGTAAACTGGCCGTGCCTAGCACAGCACTTGAAAAAGATAGAACCAGTTACGATGGATTACATTAATGTACATTAATTATAAGGTACAAGACTATACATGCCAACACAACAATGGCACGTTTTATTTAGCTAGCGTGAATCGCAGTACCGTCCTAGCTGTTCCTTGAAGCCGACAGCTAGCATGTTCGCTAGCTGGCTGCAGCGTTAATAATGACCGATCGAAAGTGGGTGCAATTTCTCAGATCTTAAGTAACTTAGCTGCCTATTTATGTCTGACTCTTTGAATCAATTCACACGACCCAATGCGCACATCAGCAGTCCTACCTTCTCCACCGATATACGCGGCGAGCCCGAGAAACGCCGGCCCAAACTGCAGCAGGTGTAGTACTCGCTTTTTTACTTGTTTCCTGCCGGAGGGATAACGTGACGGACCCATTTCCTGCATATAGACTCGCGGTTGCCAAATTATTAAATCCCAGAATCCAGCTTCAGGGAGAGTATAGGCTCATTGCAGATCTAGGATAAAGTTCCTTTACATTGACATGCCTCAGTCATGAAGAATGATTTCTGTTCCTTACCAATGACATCTCCCTCTAATTTCCACATCTAACTTTTAAAATATTCGTCTTTTTCTATTGCATAGTTCACTGTAACTTCTTTGCACATTTTCAAAAGTTTTAACACAATACTGTGATATTAACAAAAGGTTAGCACAGATTTTCACAGACCCATTTCCCCTTTCCCCTAACCCCATCAATTCGATTTTTTTTGTAGAAATGGAAAGTGAGTGAGTCATCTATGGCATTAGGACATGATAAGAAAGCCCAAAAACTCTGTTCCCAGCTTTGAACAACACTCAGCATTCACTTTCGAGAAGAGTTCCACAAACGCTGTCTTCAACACTCTCAGAGCGCAAAAACGCGATTCCCAGGTTTTAACATCATTCATCACAACAAACAGCTTTTGTCAGCATAAGTACTGTTTATCAAAACGTTACAGACAGAACAGCATATGTAAAACAACCACAAAATAATTTCCCCCAACCCTTCCACACAACCCCAAATTGTGTCAAATTCCACATTATTTGTAAATGCGCGATTTGACAGTTTACAACAGAGTGAGATCCCAGTGTTAGAGTATCCGCCTGGTGAGATTCTGAATTAATCCCGTGAATCGCTGCTCACAGCTGGTAATTCTATGCCCCTGATCATTTCCTGATCTGCAGCTTCCTGTTTTGAAACGACATTCATGTGACCACACAGAAAAATGGGCCAGTGTTATCCAAAGGGCTCTGATCTCAACATCAAGTTTACATGTCCACATACTGCACCCTTAAAAGTTTAAACCCTGATACTGTCCTATTGAGCGAGTGACTGTTACACAGAATAGCTCTGGTAAGAACTGGCCAAATTCCCTCCTGAACCAGCTGTGAAACGTAAAGACCACCAGACACTGATTATTGAAAAACTGCATGTATCACTGACTTTGCTCTTCCATGCTTTGGAAGAAGCGTATGCTTTCAGTTGCTTGTTTATTGAATGAGTCCCCCGGCTTCCAGTCTTCATTCACTGACTCCTGTTTGC
Organism: Megalops cyprinoides; assembly: GCF_013368585.1. Lineage (NCBI taxonomy): Eukaryota > Metazoa > Chordata > Actinopteri > Elopiformes > Megalopidae > Megalops > Megalops cyprinoides. The sequence goes on from NC_050606.1 coordinate 2,935,218, forward strand.
AGATTACAGGAGCAACTGACTACCGTTTCCATCCCCATCCAAATTCCTCCTTCACAGTAGTCCCTCATTCTCTCACTTTTCCCCTGATCTCTCTGTCCACACCTGCCACCCTTCTCCGTACCACCTCCCCCTCTCACCTCCTCCCCCCTCTCTGTTTTCCGTTCCCCCCCCTCCCCCTCTCCTTCCTCTCCTCCCTCTCACTCCCGGGTCAGCAGGGACACCTCCTGCAGGTGCTGCCGGACCACCCCATCCAGCACGTTGCTCAGGCTCTTGCAGGCCGTCATGGCCGCCTCCATCAGTGCATCCAGGTGGTCCTGGTGCAGGCGGGCATCCATCTGCAGCAGGGCGATCTGCCCGCCCCGGGGCAGCAGAGCGAGGGCCAGGGACGTGCCCCCGCCGCTCTCCTCCGCGTGGCACAGGTCCGCCAGGGGCGTGTCCTCCACGAAGCCGGCGCTGCAGGCGCACACGTAGTCCCGCATGGGGATGCCCGCGTCGATGACCGCCAGCGTCGCCGCGTTCACGCACGCGCTGTAGTTCCCGCCGTCCGATTGGAGGATCTGGGACAGTGGGAGGAGAAAGAGAGCCGTTTGTGCCTGACACATGCTCTGACTTACTTCCTCAGGGTGTAAGCTTTAAGGCAAACACTTTTGCTTCAAAAAATCACACCACTAATCCACAGTGCACAGGGGAGGGAACCCTTCTCCTCATGTTTTAAAGTGTCAGTTACTAATTTGAAGGCATCACAGATCTGGAATGGTGTGGAAAGCATAAACAGTCATGAAATATACCCTAGCACATCTACTTTATTGTGAAACAAGGGTTAAAATTGTTGTTAACAACACCTGGAATGTTATCCATTTATACAGCTCAATATTTACTTGAGGCGATTCTAGGTTCCTAGTACCTTGCCTAAGGGTACAGTGGCAGTGGCCCAGCAGGGAATCAAACCACCAACCTTTTGGTTATGAGCCCTGCTCCTCCATTATGCTACACCCTCTGCCCCCAGATCAACGAAGAATGTTACAACTCAACTCATCCGCTCAAGCACCTCCTTCCTTAAATCATTTATTTCAGGACTAAAAGCCCCATGGTTCTGTCATGATGTGAGCTGTGGACATCTACCTTGACGTAGATGTCTATCTGCGAGCGCGGGTACAGCTGCGTCAGTATGGCCGCCTCGAAGGTCTGCTTGAGGTGCAAGCTCATCTCGCTTGACTTGCGGTCGCCGTGGGGCCTCCTCTTCCTCTCGGCCGTGCTGAAGGTGGCCATACTGTACTGGCAGTTGATGACAGCGCGGTCGTGCAGGGTCTTGCTGCGAGAGCCACGCACCTGCGGGGGAAGGCAGTCGCGAACGCGAGGATTAAGATCAACCATTACATTACATTACATTGCAGTCACTAAGCAGACACATTTTAACCAGACCAACTTGCATTGTGGAAGGACATAAGTGTACTCACCTGATTAATATGAGCAATGGTTACAGACCTAAAACATTTCCAGACCAGCATGCAATTATTAAAGCATTAATGCAAGTTAACCATGCTTACCAGAACTAAAATTCAAACGTTAGGTACGACATTCTCAATAAGCCCTATTGAGAACAACATCAAATCTTAAGAACCATAACCAAAACCATTCTCATTTACACTCATTAACCTCAATATCAAAGACATAGTTTTATAAAACATGCAGATCACATTTAAATTTGCTGCTGATAAGTGGTTAAAAAGTTGAGTTTTTATTAAGTAAGGCTCTATGTTCTATTTCCAGCTGGAGAAGGGATGATGATGATGAATTCTCAACTTTATAATTAGATTTTAAGGAGGGAAAAGGTAAAACGGCTAAATAACTTGAACTGGATTCCCTGTTGAACAAATAGAATATATAGTCTTGCCAGTGCTATCGCAACAAGTTAAAGTACACATTAATTACTTGACGTAACTTCATTAATTCACAAAGGAGGATTTCATGGCTAGTTCTCTGTGTCAACATTAATTTAGGGACATGTAGATGCCTACCGCTGTCAAGTGAACATAGACAACATCTCACCTAGCTAGAAACCTGACAGCGCTTGCTAGCTGTATGTTAATAAAGCAGCTAATGTGCTAGTCAGCTAATTTCAACATTTTTTGTCGCTATATGCAATACACCAAACAACCTAATTAGCCAGCTATCCACACGATGTGGTGTTAAACACCAGCAAACACAGACAGCTGAAAAGCTAAAAAGTTTAATAATTAGTTTAATAATTACGCTATACAGTAGCTAGCTAGCTAGCCAGTGTGTCCTGTTATGCTGTGACCATCCGACCCCTCACCTCATGCGGGCCGTACACCACCGCCAAAGCCTTGGTGTTTCCCTGCTCGATGTAAGCTGAACCGTCGGCCTGAGCAAAAACCCCCATGCGGGCCTGCACCTTTCGCAGCTCCGAGGGTTTCCTCCCGTCCAGTCGGTATCCCTGGTCCGAAAGTAACTCAAGACCAGCCATGTTCGAGATTGCCGGAGGATGAACGGCAAGCCGCACGTGTGTCGGAAACTACATTACCCATGCTGCATCTTGGTTACCGAATATCCGGTATGGGTTTGCTTGCAAGATAGTGTACTTGTGCTAACAAGATAGTGTAGTTTTTTTTCTTTCTGAATAAATACATATCAATATTTCTCAGATATACTTTTGTATATGACTTCATGAAAACGGTAGCTGATATGTTGTTCAAAAGTCACAAACAAGACTTTAGCAAGCAAATTTTGCAGTGGCATTTTTAATTCCAGTTGCATCTTAGACCACAGCACCGGGAGATAGGTACCTGTAGATAGGGTTGGGTATTTGTAATATGACATGTGTTACCGCTTTTCAAAGTAACAAATTGCACTTGTGACAAGTAGAGAGCTGTTTGGCAACGGAAAAGGAAACGGAAATTTTTTTAAAATCTGGTTACTATGGTAACGAGTCACCCTGCATACCGCTGCGGAAGAGGAAAGAGTAGGGGGAGGTAGGCAGCTAACTGTTTAGCTAAATAGACAATGTTACTGTAACGTTAGCTTACTAATTAATTCCTCGATGTAACATTTTCTTGAAGTTTGCATGTGATTAAAGTGGATATGTAAGGAGAGCACCCGAGACTGATCAACAAACGGAGAAATGTAAGATAGTTATATAGCGTTAGCATGCTTGCTACCTAACCCAACTGAAAACCCCAGTAGCTAGCTCGTTATTGCTACATTTCCTCCCTATGAGCTGTCTTGCTAGTCTCGGATGCGGTGCGTTTAAAATGTAAAGTACTTCAAACCTGAGGTGGAGCTAACTGTTTGCGGTTAGACATGTAATGAAAATGTGTTGTTTTTCCTGCTTTGAAAGCGCTTTACTCATTACTGCCAGAGTTACATTGAGACTTTTCCCTCCCTCGGCAGTCATCTGAAGTTCTTCGCAGACGGCTGCCGGTCGTGATGCAATGTTTCCGGCGCTTGGAAAGGTATGGCTAACTGGTGTGCAGATATTAAATCGGATACCCTGGGTCAGCTACTAAATCCTATATTTGGACATATATAGGAAATAATACCCTAAGGAATTAATAAAATGAGCAATTTAGACATCGATATTTCCGCGGCACTTCGCTGTGCATCCCAGAGGATCTGTTTCTAGTGGCTGTGCAACACCTGTCCGGCACCTGTCAGGCAACGCGGCTTTGCCTCTGCCCTGTGAGGTGTCTCCGTGCACCATGCTTCAGGATGGGTCTGTGCAGCTCCTGTGCCTCACGGCCAGCAGCGGGGTGCCCCTCTTCTCCCGCGGCGCGACGCGGCAGCTCCCCTTCTCCGTGATCGGATCGCTGAACGGGGTGCACATGTTCGGAGGGGGCCAGGGCGCGGTGCTGTCCAGCTGCGAGACGGAGCGCGGCGGCCGCGTTGTGTGGAAGGTGTTCCGGGACAGCATCATGCTGATCGCGGTGAGCGGCGAGCCGGGCGGCGGCGTGAGCGAGCTGCAGCTGCGCCGCCTGCTGGAGAACACCTGGAACTGCATGGTGCTGGTGCTCGGGCAGGACGAGCTGGTGAACGCGCGCAACGTGGAGCGGCTGAAGAGGGACCTGCGCTCCTGCTACCGGCTCATTGACGGCTTCCTGGACCGCGCCGACGACGGGATGGGGGACCTGACGCACTGCGCGGACTGCCTGTTGGCCCCGCAGCCCGGCCCGCTGCAGGAGGCCCTGGACGCCTTCACTCGCGCCGCTGACAGTGAGTTCGGCTGCCTGCTGGTCCACGGCAAGGTGGTGGTGGCCACAGAGAAGTGGTGGCGTCTGGCCCCCCAGGAGGTGGTCCTACTGTCCGCCCTGGTGCGCACCTTCGGCGGGTCGGCGTCCTGCGACCATCCGGTGTTCCTGCCGCAGGGCAGCCCCACGGTGCCCCACCGGCTGCTACGCTTCCAGCTGCTCCCGGGTGCGGACGTGTGCGTTCTGTGCGGGCCCTCCCCCTCCCTGCAGAAGGCTGAGAGCGAGCTGGTGGCTTGCTTTTGGCGCCCCCTGGTGGATGCTCTGCGCGGCTGCCTGGCGCTCGCCGGCCGCTGCCTGCCAGCCTCCGTCGCCCTCCCCAGCGACGTCCTCGCCCTGCTGCTGATCAGACGGGAGTCCGCCCGGGCCGTCTCCACCGTGCGGCCCCGGGACACGCCCAGCCCCGCCCCCGGCCCTACCCGCCTCCGGGAGCTGCTCCGCCTCTTCTACGCCTTTGCCGTGACGCGCTACTTCGGGCCGGAGGAGGCAGGGCCGCCGGGGGAGGGGCGGGGCGGGGACTCACTCCAGGAGGACTTCGCCCTGGGGTTTACCCATCAGCCCTTGCACTGCTACCTGGTGACGGAGGAGTGTAAGTGCTACGGGCTCCAGACCGCGCAGCACCAGCTGTACCTGCTGACGCCCGTATCCGTGCCCACCTTTGCCCTGCGCTCCGTGGCCACTCGCACCCTCTCCGCCCTCACCGGCAGCGCCGGCCTATAGGGGGTGCTGACGAGGCAGTTAATCTGGGCTGCATGTAATCGACACTTCAATCCAAAGTAGCTTGAAAATGTGGAGCCGCTCCAGGTGCCCCGGCTGTAGGCAGTGTAGGTGCCCCATGTGAGCCTGCCTGGAGGAGAAACACAGGCTGAGACTGAGTGCTTATCAGGTGCCCCAGCTGCTCTTTGAGGAAACTTAGCTAATGGCCGATCCTGCTCTTTGTCAGAACACTGTTATTTTATTTTTTATTTTCATTCAGATTGTCATCTATTTTGTATGAATTTGAAAATTCAACCAGGTTGAACTATTGGATCTTATTTATAACAAAAACATTTGTGATCACTCTTGAGAATTAATTGAAAATTTGGTGTGGATGTCATATATATTTTATTCCTTCACTAAAGCATTTGTAATAATGTTATTTGTGAAACATAATTTGAGCAATGCTACCCTGTTTTGATATATGTGATCTGTTTGCAATGGTCTTTTATTGATATTTGAGCTCAGAGTAATAAAGAGAAGATGTTTAAACCTTTGTTGAGACCTGCCCTGTTTTAGCGTGTTATCAAGGGAAGAAAATAAGATACTGAGCAGCTAAGTTGTGTCCCTTGGTAAGATTTTTCAGGGCTTGTGTCCCTCTGGTGGCCAAAGATGGAAATGCATTAACCAAACATGATTTGGTCATTTTTGATTTCAGTATCTTTATGGATTTTATGAGAAGGTGTGTCTAGGTCACTGTTTTAACAGACCCGCTGTCATTGGCGTGGAACTAAGTGTTGCAAAGTGGTTAAGGAACTAGGCTTGTAACAAGAAGGTTGTAGGAGGTATTATTTGACTGGGCACTGCTGTACCCTTGAGTAAGTCGTTTGACTTCCTCTCATTCTGTAGATAGAAAGCAGGAAAATGGATCCTATGAAGAAAAATGTAAGCTCTACAAATCACCCTGGACGAGGGGGTCAGACAGAGACAATTTAATATGAGATAGATTAGGTAAAAATATTGAGACATAATGCGCTTTAGATTGACTGCAATATCACGGTCTTTTCTATGTGCTGTCTAATGTTGACAGGGAGCTGAGGTGAATTATGATAAATTCACTAATCTTCTGTCCAGATCTATGCGTCAGTATTAATGTCTGATGTATGTATCATTGAGTATCTAATATCTAATATCTTATCAGCGTTTCTGGTGACCAAAGGGCAGGTTGGAGGGTTTTTATGGCCATGTACCAATAACACTGACTCTTCATGTGTGTTTTCAATGGCCTACAAAAGGAGTGATGTTTTATAAAACATAAAATCAAAACAATGCTTTTTTATTATGGATATCTGACAATATATAACATGTATACTACAATGTGTAAAAGTGCGAATATCGACGACGCAATCAGTGAAATATTTCACAACCGAAGCTTCGTATCCTTGAAATATATTCCGAAAGTATGCAGTTCTACATTGATTTCATGTTTTACCATATATGGACATGTGTTACTTTTACACGTTTCATTTTCTTACTCCTCTATTTCTAGCTCTACAACTGCAGTATATGTGAGAATCGTGTTCTCGCATTTCTCAGCGCTGCACTCTGAACTGCGCGCTTTTGGTGTCCAACTCCGCCAACTGTCCCAAATACAGAACGCAATGAACAGGTTATAGACAGGTTTAGTCTTGATCTCTAAAGCAAACAACACTGTTGTGCCATAGTTAGTCATGTACTGTGATGTAATTATACTTTAACCAATATGATGTTCTTTATTACATACGCTATGCCTCTCGATCTCGCTCACTCACCCGCTCACCAGTCAGTATGTGCGGAATGAGACTCCAAACCGCTTAGCTTGCTTTACATAAACACGGAAGATACTTCCGCCACAGAATACATACGTTTATATGGATACGAAATTCACAACGGTGGCACTCATATTCCTGACCCATTGACATTAAGCAGTTCTGTGTTTGAGACATTTGCTGAGAGATTGCAGTGTTTGTACGGCTCTCACACGGGTAGTGGTGACCTCTATTCAGACGGAGTGTAAAGCAGCCCCACACTCCGCTCGCTGCCAAAGAAACTTTGTATCTGTACACAGTTTTATCAACAGTTTGCCTTGCTGCACTTTTTATAGCGTTGACTTTTCTAGTTAGTCTTTTAATTCCTATCAACTCGTGGATCAAAATGCCCTTGGTCACTGCAAGGAACCTAAAATAACTGAGCACTTTGGTTCAAAATCACCGCTTTCCATCCCGTTCCGCGAATAATATTTAAAAATACAACCTTGAAACTAAAATTGAGCGCGTCATGACGCAAAAGTTAAAATCGGGATCTTTGATCAGAGATCACAGATTACGGGCAAATTTGAGGTACACGCAGCAGATATGTTCAAAATGATAAACCAATGAAGAGTGGGTGGAACTTCAACAAGTTTCCTTACAGAATATAACCTTCAAAATAGTTTTTTGTGCGCTTTTCTTTGAGGTGTTTCTCTGGAGAGATAGCGCTCTCACTTACACTTGACAACGGGAGAGGTCTGTACTTACATTTACATTTACATTTATTCATTTAGCAGACGCTTTTATCCAAAGCGACTTACATAGGTTACAGTTGTACTTGAAACTACAACTACTTTGAGATCCTTCGCTCTGCACGAAAGACAGATACGAGAGAGAAAAAACCCCCTCTGGGTCTCCAACCGTTTTTCACTTTAACTTTTATTTTCACGGGCCCTGACTGCAGACTGCACGCGCAGTTCCAGAATTTACCGTTGCGATTGTGTCGCTCCGGACCTGTCCTTTCTTGTCCATCTTCCTTGTAAGTGGAGCCGATTTGATTGTACCAAGATTTGTTTTCCAGAGCATTTGACTGCGATCCAGAGAGGGGAGCAACCACGTTTTACTCTATCCAGCTGTGACGTGAGGGGCAGGAAAGAGTTTTAAACTGATCGTGTGTGCTGTTTCCATACCTGTCGTGTTAATTATATGGTGGTCCTTTGCAAAAATCGTCCAGCAGTATCAAGAATTGTCGTACTGGCAGTTTCAGAATGTGCATTAAAAAACTCCTCTAACTGGTCCCGAAGAGCATGAGAAAGCATAATTTAATACATGACAAAGTAAGTCACTGTGAGATCAGAGTTATGCACAGTTTGAAGCAGGATCCTTGATGAAATGAAATGAAATGAATTTTCAAATGAAAATGTTTTCATGGACCCCCTTCTGATTACCACTCTCCAGATACAAGCTTCTGCTCCCATATAAAAGTGAGAACATCAAATCATCTTTAAACCGCATCCTAAGCCTGAGAGAGATTACGATATATACTACCTGTATCAGCCAGACCAGCTGAGTCACTGCCTATGTTTGAGCGCAGACCGAAACCCCACCTCTCCACGCTGCGGCTGGACTGAACCCAGACCCTCCGGTTAGCACTGAAATCCTAAACTTGCTTAGTTCCTGAAAACTGGCACACCTTGGGACTGCTGCTACAGCAAGCCTGCGTGTGTCTCACCGAGTCCTTGTACAACAGCATACTGATTGCACATTCAAATTTTATTTTATTTTTTTTTCAGTTAGCAGACCCTCTTATACAGAGCGACGTACAGGGTATGAGCACATTTGGCATTACATTTACATCCAACAGACGCGCTTATCCAGCGCGACTCCCAAATCAAGCGCAAGCAGCGTCCAGCCGAACAGAATGAAACCTGGCACAAACAAGGACACCAGCAACCGCACACAAACAAGCACCAGTGCCAAACACACAAAGCTGCGGTCGCAAACGCACATCCGGCCCAACACCCGCGAGCAGCACAACATGGCGGATAGAAGCACTGTACCGTTCTGCACAGTGCCAACACACACCCTGAAACAGAGTTTCCACACATTATGGATGGGATTAGATGCACATAGTTTATTAACAATCACAACGCGGGACAGTGATATGACAGAGCATCCTCTACTGACCTCCCTCGGTAGACCCCTTTAGACAGACTCCCTTATCTTGGTACAACCAAGTCTTCGTATAACAAGGCTGAGAGACAGGGCTGTAGGACTGCGTTATAGAATGAAATCTTGTCAATTGTCTCATAAGTGATTTTTTACATCTGCACTTTACATACATTATTGTCATTTAGCAGACAACTTGCATTGGTTAGTTTTTTTTTTTTTTTTTAATAGTGTTATCCATTTATACAACTGGGTATTTACTGAGGCAATTGTGAGTTAAGTACCTTGCCCAAGGGTACAGCAGCAGTGCACCAGCAGGGAATTGAACCAACAACCTTTAGGTTATGAGTCCTGTTTCCTAAGCACTGTGATACATTGATTCACTTCTTCTCCCGCACAATGTTGGTCACTCAGGAAAAGCACAGCCGTAAATGAGCGCACCGGGTTTGTTATCATTGCTGTTCCCCATCACCCTCTGAAGTGCTCAGTCCCCGGGGGTCGGGGGAGCCGGCCAGCTGTCTCGCATCTCATACAAAGGCTTTGACAGCTGCGGCGTGCCCTCCCAGAGCAGAGACCCCGCTCTCCAGAATTCCCAGAATTCCAGAGCCCAGCATGCTCTGGGTGAGGCCTACCCCCGGTGGCCTCACCCCCGCGGCCCTGACCTCGTAACAGAGAGCTCTTCCTCAGCCTTCAAATCCAGAAAGAAGCGTCTGCTGACTGCCCTGCTGCCTGCTGGAACCGAGCCACTCGGTAAGGCACTCCTACACCCTCTCTTTCTGTGATGCCGGCATGCTGCTGTTTTCATTATATCCTACCTTAAGTAACAGAAACAATGCCAAAGACCTCCCACACAGAATGGCTATTAAAAATAATAACAATAAAGCCGCATTCTGTTATACTCAGCGGTGTTTTCCATTTCCACTCCACTACCCCAAATCCACAGCTCTTTGGTGCCCTTGAAGTGCCTGTAAATATTCACCGCACACTATCTGAGTTTATGTGCAGCAGTGTGGCACAGTGGTAAGGAGCAGGGCTTGTAACTGAAAAGGTTGCTGGTTTGATTCCCATTGAGGCACTGCTGTTGTTCCCTTGGGCAAGCAACTTAACCCACAATGGCCTCCTCAAAATATCCAGCTGCATAAATGGATAAAATCGTAACCTGTGTAAGTTGCACTGGGTAAGAGTATCTGCTAAATGACAATAAATGTAAGGTAATGATGCTTGCAGCTAGTTTATCTCTGTTTTTCAGACCACAGGGAAAAGCTTTTCTCTCCCCCTGCTCTTATCTCTTATTCCTAATAAGATTATCTTCTGTACCAACATCTCAAAAAAGATGAAAGACCTCAAACCGGTAGCTTGAGGTTAAGCTCTGACAGCTGACCTCAGATCAGTCTACAAACAATTTTTTTTATGACGCTTAAACTTTTCAATAATCGAGCATGCAGCCCTGTTTTTTGCGCAATATGTACTTTAATAAGACAATTTTCCTATTTACCCAACAAGCAATTACTTTCAGCAATCATTTAATAAATATTGACATTTTATTATGAATTGATGTCGTTGTCGCCAAGTAGCAAGCGATAGTACGAAGGTCACCAGCGCACATTTTGCGCATGCTACAGTCACAGCAATAGTAATAAGGATATTGTCTATTCCTCTTGTGTAATTTATGCAGACATCTAGCAACAAATTAGCCGTAAACATGTAATAAAATAATCTAAATATTAGTGTGAGCAGGGAGAAAGGCTTTTCCGTTACGGGATGCATCAACATAGCTCTTGTAACAAGTCTCTTAATCTTGCGTTTCTTCTGACCAAGCAGCTCGTGCAGTCGTGCACGGTCACACTGGACACTGAAAACTTTTTTTTTTTTGCCTTTCACACTGTGGGCAGGCTGCTCTCTGCCAACCAAAAACAGGTCCAGGATCATCTTACTCGCCCGAATCCTCCCTTCAGCTGTTGTGAGAAAGAGGCTGAGATCGTTCCGGGATCTGCTCTGCGGAGCGGAATCTGTCTACACCAACTTTTAAGAGGAGGAGCTCTTTTCGAATTCTGCACCCGAGGTTTGCCTGCAGTCTCCTCCCAACCAGAGTAGTTTAAGAGACAGCGAGGGGCGACGTTTTCTGTGGAGTCGGATCGCTCATATATCAGCGCTTACAATACCAGTGTCTTCCATCCGGTGGATCGACCCTGAAAACTTCTTGGTGCGTAGCAGAGGAAGGGGGGTGGGCAGGGGGAGAGAGACATTCAGGAAAGCTGTAATGTCAGATGTTGCCGAGCAGTCAAGACAAGTGGGTGAGTCTGTGCGCAAATGGGCTGGTGTCATCCCCGGCGCTTCTGATAAAGGGGCACTCTCACTTTCATCTTGTGAAACCTCATCCACTGTCCGCTCTGAGGTCCAAAGGTCTCTTGAGGTTTTTTTCTCTGGAGTTACACAACTTCAGGTAGTGGGAAGCGGTTAGCGGGGTGCTGTCAGTGAGCGCGGAGGTCTCCGTCCTTGGCCATTAAGGGCTCGCTGCCTGTTGCTTTCTGTTAAACTTGTTTTCTGTCCGCAAAGTTAACTTGGAGCGCACAGATGCTGTCATTCAGGAGCGTGCTTACTGGGACGCTGCGGAAGGAACACCGGGGTGGCGGTGCGCTTATTGCTGCTTTGGGGCTCCGCAAGTCCGCTGCTGGTGTGATGCTGAACCCGTCTGGGCTTTCCCCCGTCTCCTCCTCCCGCAGAACTCTGTGCGGGCTATCCGCGGCGCGGCGCGGACTCATTCAACGCAAGATGACCGAGAACGGCGTGGCGTCGCGACGCGGGAAGGTGCTGACGGTGGACACCATGAATCCCAATGTCAAAAAGGTTGAGTACGCGGTGAGGGGGCCCATCGTGCAACGCGCCGTGCAGATCGAGAAAGAACTCAAAGAGGTACGCAAGTTCTAATACGTTTATGACGCTTTATGATGACACTTTGTCTTGCCATGTATTTTAATACTTCTGGTTTTGTGTATATGTTTTACAATGCATGTACTTTGACAGTATATCACCTGTTCTAAAAAATAAAATCACACGTGAACGTGGTCACAATGAACACATATTCACCATATACAATATATTTGACATTTAGAATGATTAGAACAATTCGACTTTGAATTTTATATTTTAGTACCCGTTACGTTTGAGTTAGGGGTGTTCCATAGCGTTTATAATCAGTCTGCTGAAATGCCACTGATTGGTGCAGTCCACTCTGTTACAGCACAGATGGATTTTCAATGGAATTAGCCATGCATCTGCTGTTCACTGCATGAAAGCAAAACGGAGTGGGATCTTATGAATGACTTACAGCAGTGACTGACAGTGTAGGCTTTTCTGCACAGGCCATATAAAAAGCTGCTTAACAAATTTGGACACAGATTCTATAGTCATCTGTAGCCCCATGTAGCCTCTGGCTCAAAACTAGCCCCAAATCCAGGACAATGGGTTGATGTCAAAGTGTAAAGGTCGAAGATAATGGATCAAAGTTTGCGGACAGCATCAGCATCGCAGCATGTTTTGAATGGTATCTGTGAATCCACATGCAGTTCCAGTCAAAAGCTTGGACACACCTGATTAAGATAATGGGAAACATGCATTCAAGAAATTTTGATCAAAAGGCTTATGCTTAAATGCCTGAAATTTTGTTTCTTAGACAAATGTAAAAGTTGATGTCTATGTATGCATTTCTTTCCAAAAACACTTATTTAAAAAATATTTTGGCTATTTTGAAGAATCTAAAATCACTCACTGAATAAATTCCATTTGTGTCATTTAATAGTTTTGATCTCTTTACTATTGTTCTAAAATGAGGCAAAGAGTAAAAATGAAGAGAGAAAAGTGTGTCCAAACTTTTGAGTGGTACTGTAAATGTCAGCCACACACACCTTTCTATGAATGAATGGCCAGCTACACCTGTAGGGTGAGCCCACCTGTGTCCCGTACAGAATGGCCCTGGTCTGCAGAATGAGGGAAAACATAAGACTGCCTTGATTTTTTTTTGGGAGGGGGGGCAGGGGGGGGGTGTTTGGGTGGAGGATGGAAACCACTGTGTCAGCTGTTCGCACGTTTCACGGCTGGAACGTGTGCACCGTCACAGTGGATCAGTGTGTCAGATCGCTTCCCGCGTACAGTGTCAGTGTGTCAGAACGCTGCCTATCCTCTCCTCCTCTGTCTGTTGGCCCAACATTTTATCCTGCAAAGTTCCCTTAGCGTTCTTAAATTCATGAACCGTTACAGCTGCGCGAAGCCCAAATGGTTTCGCTTGACAGTTAATCGGCGGCGCTGAATTTTCAAACAGCTGTGGCTGCTCCCATTCCAGCTCCTGACAGTGTGATACCTGCGTAGGAGCAAGCTCTGTATCGGGAGCAGCACTCATATATTCAACACATATTCAAACTGCATTCGCTATGTCTACATGTCATCTTGTGAACTTAATTTGCGGTCACAGGTGGGTGACCACAGATGACTTTCTGGTGACTCGCATCAAGGGAATTATGTCATGTGCCACTGCCACTACCACCCCCACCCTTCCCCAAACCCGGAGCTTTACAAACTCAGCCAGAGAGCCGCTGCTCCCGTTTGATCTGCTGCCATATCAGTGCTTCTGTTTACCCGTCCATGACTGAAAGTCTGCGGCCGGGTTATCTCACTGCGCAGTCAGGTCGAGCTGAACCGACCGTGTGCGAGCGAGGAGGCAGCCACAATGTGGGAACAGCCTTGAGCAAGCATATGATTGAATAAATGAACATATTACAGGCCCAAGTGGATAATGAGCTTGCGGCGTCATGCAAATAACAAACACAGGTCTATAAAAATGTAAAAAAAATAAATAAATAAACACATACAGTGTTTGGTCTCTTGAGCTTGAGTGCTTGCAGGTCAGCAGGCCGTGAAGGTTAGAGCAGTGACCAATGGCAGTGAAGTATGCTGAAGCAGCTGCTGATTTCGATTGCACGGGCTGGTGTGCGTGAGGCGGGGGAGTGGCAGGACGGGGTTCTGTGTGCAGAGACGCAGAGACCTGGTAGGGGCCGAAGGTTGCCCTCCTTCCCGCTGTTATCAGCCGGGCTCCTGCTGTCAGGGAGACTGAGGTGAAAGTCCACCTTAGAGCCAGAGAGAGAGAGAGAGAGAGAGAGAGAGGGGCAGAGAGAAAGAGGGAGAAAGAGAGAGGGAGAGAGAGAGAGAGAGAGAGATGGAGGGAGAAAGAGAGAGAGAGAGAGAGAGAGAGAGATGGAGGGAGGGAGAGAGAGAGAGATAGAGAGATGGAGGGAGGGAGAGAGACGAGAGATATGGAGAAAGAGAGAGAGAGATGGAGGAAGGGAGAGAGAGAGGGAGAGAGAGAGAGGCAGAGAGAAAGAGAGAGAGAAAGAGGCAGAGAGAAAGAGAGAGAGAGAGAGAGATGGAGGGAGGGAGAGAGAGACAGACAGAGAGAGAGGGTTTTAAGTCCAAGGTGAATTTTACACCAGGGATAATCTGAATGACCTGTTTTCTGAGCTGACAGTGACGTCTGTGAATGGTTACCAGAAATCAGATCCTGTCTGCTCGAGTTTGGCCAGTTCAGCCTCTCTTGCTCAATTCCCCCCCCACACCAGACCCCTCCTGTTCTCACAAATTCAGTTCAGTTCAGTTACAGGTTGTCTGAGATGGAAGAGAGGACCCAACACTGTCTCTTTTCCTTTCCCTGGTCTCGAGAGGATCTTTGAAGAGTGTTCACTTTATCAGATTTGCAGAGAGATTGCATTTGCATGGCTGTTTTTTCAAGAACAGAATTTCTCATTGTTGGGTAGCACCAAAAATGTTGTAAACATCTTCCGTCAGATTCAATTATGCCTTCGCATCCAAAACTGTCATTTTCAGAACATCAACACCCAGAACACTCAGTTCACCCAGTATTTCAGCTATGAAAAGGCTTACAAAGTTATGTGTACTCAGCAGAAATGTGCTTGAATGAACTGTCTCTTGAAATCACAGACTGCATTTGAAGCTTGCACCTGGCCCCGAACTTTGACCAGAACGTCACATCCTCTCACTGGTGTTGAAAAACAGCAGGAAGTCTGCTGGGTGGCCAGATACATTGTTAACATTTGGGTGACAACTGCCCATGCTGTCCACTTGCAGGACAGTTGTCGCCTGTCACATGGCGCTAATCCATGGCGCTACATTGCATTAGCATAGCAGATCCCATTCTCTCAGACAGACCTCACTCACACAGCAGCACGGAGAAAAACGTCTGGGAGCTTCCTTTTACTCTCCTGTGTCTAGCTCATTACCTTCCTTCAGAGTGGAAGGAAGAAGTTACCCCCCCCCCCCCGCCCCCGGTGTGACACCCCCTCCAAAGTCGTCATGGATACGGAAAGCAGGGTTGTTTGCTGAATCTCATCACCTAGTTAATGTCTGCCCCGTGTCCCATGCGGTTCCTGGAAGAGTCATTTTCGGAGCGAGGGATGAGTGTGAGGAGGAGGAGAAGGAGGAGAAGGGAGGAGGGCCAGTAAGATCCAGAGAGGCTGCTGATTCTCTGACACAGAGCACACACGTGCTCAAAGCATGGCTCTGTGCCAAATAAACCTGAAAAAGAAATCATACCTGCAGAACGTGTCTCACCAGGGGACCTCAGACGGTGTCGAACAGGATTACTGAACCCTGGTCCCGTCAGGCTCTGAGTCAGCGGGTTTTTCCTGAAATCTCTGAAATGCAAAGCACGTTTTGGACAATGTGGGTTAATACTCACTTACAGTTCACTGCGGTTGCTTGTGCCTGGAAGTCATGGTCAGACTGCAGTGTGACTGCACTGAACTGTGAAACTCTTGCATGGGGGAGAGGTGCTCCAGTAAGAGTCTTACTGACAGTCCCATTGGTTACGTCTGATGGGAAAACTCTGTTGGCATGGTTTTTATTTAAAACAACTTGACTAGCTTTCACAGTTGTACATTTTGGATATGAACAGAGGTATTCCCAGTCGAGAGCCCGTCTCATGGTCCTAACAGCTGGGTCCAGCCTTAGGATTGAATCTGCATCCTCCTGGCTCACTATCTGCCACAAAAAAGACCTGGCCAAACAACTTGGGCTGCGTGTCACCTGGTATGAGAGGTGGACACTGAGCGCTGTGGTTTTGAGTCTTCTCCTCTGTCATGTCTCATTATTTAGGCCTTCAGCGAGTCCTCCTCTCATTCAAATGAAGCATGTCTTTGCATTGGGAAGAAAGTTTTAGCTCCCAAACGGAGATGCGAGATGCAAAGCACAGTTCAGGCAGATTATGGTCAGCGGTGATAAGGTCAGAGGTCAAAGGTCACCTGCGTGAACAGGAGGTCAACAGGAAGTAGCTGGGAAGCTGCCCCTTGGCTGTCAGGGGAGTGTGGAGGGCCATGATAGTGGGGCTTTCTTGAGAAAAAGAGAGAGAGGTAGTGAGAAGGGGAGAGAGCAATAAAAAAAAAACAAAATGCGAGAATGAATAACACTCACTTGTAAGTCGCTTTGTATAAAAGCGTCTGTCAAAATGAACAAATGTAAGTGCAAATAACAGACTCATGGAGAGAATTACAGTGAGGAGGGGAGGGAAGGAGAGCAAAAGAAAACAGAAATAGAGATGGAGTGAGAGTAGGACGTCCCCACCTGGTGCGCTGTTACACAGTCAGCCCCGGGGTTGTGTGAGCTGTCAGGGAGCTCTCCCACGCCACGCAACTGTTGCGTAAACGTTCTCTCAACGTTCCTACCTGGCTGCTTCCATTGTGCGCACCGGGCGGTGTACGGTTTCTACCCGGAAAATAAAGCACAAAAGCTGCTTTCACCGACTTTCCATTAGGAATGAACAACACACTGAGTGTTTTTCAGAGGAGCCAGAAATGATAACTCGGAGATGTAACCTGAGCGTTCAGACCAAATCACAGCCATACTGCTATCTGAGAACAGTACGTTCCTGTGAGAAGACTTTGCTCCTGCGACGGGGTTTGTCAGTGATTTTCTATTTTGCTTTTGTTTGGCAGGTACAACAAAGCTGTTGGTATTCTATGTTTTATGTTATTAGTTCTTTTGTGAAAGGATTAGCTGCAGTAATACGGCCACTTCATGTAATCCTCTCATAAGTACCCCTTCACTGTTGGTTAAGTATTAGTGTAGAGGGATAATATTTAGTCCTGTTGTGAAAAAAAAACCTCATGGTGGTAATACTGGGATATTACAGTCTGTGATGTTCACTCATGTAGCTACTGAAATCAATCAATATTAGGCATTCACTCATGTAATTACTGAAATCACTGACAGTATTAGGCCTTCAGTCATATAGCTGCTGAAATCACAGACAGTATTGGGTATTCAGTCATGTAGCTACTGAAATCACAGACAGTATTGGGTATTCAGTCATGTAGCTACTGAAATCACAGACAGTATTAGGCCTTCAGTCATATAGCTACTGAAATCACAGACAGTATTGGGTATTCAGTCATTTAGCTACTGAAATCACAGACAGTAGTGATGCTTCTGTGCACCTGAGAGGGCAAATCAGCACACAAGCTGTTTTGCTACTGGAAAGACATTAGGTCTCACATCAGTGTGTGTGTCAGCTGTGACCTTGAGCACTTACATCAGAGCTGAGGTGAGTGCACCAGAGCTCATGTTGTGCTGTTGTGATGAGGTCAGAGCATTGATGGCGGGCTGTTTGGTGCCCCGGTACACACAACACAACAGTTCCCACAAGCCACCAGTCCCAGTCACTAAATAAACTAGAAGATGGCGGCGCGACCGACGTTTGCGGCGGCTTCTCCTGGCACCGAAATCTGAATCTGAATCTGAAGCCACAGAATGTCAGAGTCTCAGAGAGAAAGCAGTCGGAGACAGAGAGCA
>NC_050606.1:2957984-3062984 GCF_013368585.1 Megalops cyprinoides
GTGTGTTTTTCTTTCTGCATTCAGCTTTATCCCTGCTCTGTGTTGTTAAAAGGGAGCTTTGAAAAGCTGCTGTGTGCGTGTCCCTCCCGCAGACGATGCTGAAGCTGCTGGTGTGTGGAGAGGGGGAGTCCCGCACTGGGGTGATGATCTCCATCCCGCAGTACCCCCTGTACTCAGCCGCACTGGCGGAGCTGGGCGCCGTCCAGATCAACTACTACCTGAACGAGGAGCAGTGCTGGAGCCTGGACATCAGCGAGCTGAAGCGCTCCCTGGCTGCAGCTCGGAGGCACTGCAACCCCCGCGCCCTCTGCATCATCAACCCCGGCAACCCCACCGGTACCGCCCCCTACCACTCACTGACCAATCAAATCCCACCGGTACCTCCTCTTACCACTCACTGACCAGTCAAACCCACCGGTACCTCCCCCTCCCGCCCACTGACCAATCAAACCCCACTGGTACTGCTCCCAATATTCCCTTGGCTAATCACTTCTGGTACCACCTCTGACTGTCACTGACCAATCAAACCATAATGGTGCCTGCCTGTATCTCCCACTGAGCTGAGTAATCAATCCCCACTGCACTGCCACCATGTACCATTAATCAATCAAACCCCAGGGTACCGCCCCTATCTGTCACTGACCAATAACGCCTCACTAATACCACCTCTGTCTGCCACCAACCAATCATCTCCACTCTTACCCCAGCATGTCTGTCACCGACCACAAAAATCACCAATCAACTGTTTTACTGAGTCATCCAGCACAATGGCCCCAGTGGCACCATGAGAAGCGCTGATCAATCAAATCACCTAACCAGAAAATAGAAGGCAGAAAGAGCTACAGGCATATTTTACCAGCAGGTTTAATTAAATGGACCTATTGAACTATTTAATATTTCAGCAAGTAATGAGAAAAGGGTTACCCATTGATAGCATGTGTGCGTGTCCTCCTCCCTCATCTGTCTGTGTCTTCGTCTGGTCTGCGATAGGTCAGGTCCAGAGCAGGCAGTGCATTGAGGACGTGATCCGATTCGCCGCTGAGGAGAACCTCTTCCTGATGGCTGATGAGGTAACGTGATGATGTCACAATGGGCTACCTCCACCCCACTCCTTTACTTTACCCACCTCCTCCTCCTCACCCTTCCCCAGCCAGGTCCCCGTCTCAGCAGTCCCCTCCTTGCTCCCTCTGGCAGGTGTACCAGGACAATGTGTACGCGTATGGCTGTAAGTTCCACTCCTTTAAGAAGGTGCTGTTTGAGATGGGGCCGGAGTACTCTGAGCAAGTGGAGCTGGCCTCCTTCCACTCCACCTCCAAGTGCTACATGGGAGAGTGAGTCACTGTCTTACATACACACACAAACACACACACACACACACACACTCTCTCACACACACACACACACACACACACACACACACACACACACACACACACACACACACACACACACACACACACACACAGTGCTCAGGTGTGTCACCCCAGGTGTGTCTGTGTGCCCCGCCCTGCAGGTGCGGCTTCCGTGGGGGCTACATGGAGGTGATTAACATGCACCCCGAGGTGAAGGCTCAGCTCACCAAACTGGTGTCGGTCCGTTTGTGCCCCCCCGTCCCGGGACAGGCCCTCATGGACCTGGTGGTGAACCCCCCTCAGCCTGGAGAGCCGTCCTATACCACCTTCCTCAAGGTGCAGATCACATCACCCTGGAACGGGCTTTGACCCCCTCTGTCCCATATGAAAATTAAATATACTGTAATATATATGAAAATAAATTTTGAACATAAATGTTACATTTAAGTAACATTTAAATACATTTGAAGTGAATATATCAATGCACAATATACATACTGCAATATACCATAAAGCTAAACATATATTATTCTCTAAAATATAATATCAATGTTTTATTTTTTGCATGGTGTGTCATGAGTAAACCCTGTTTCGAAGAGAACGCCAGCTTGTTTTGGGGTCTCTGTTCTTGTAGATAGGTGTGAGTGAATGTTTGTAAACATCTGTTTCCCCCTTTCTTGGTTAGTGATGACTGCACAGGACTGCCATGATCTTACCTGTAATCGTGTGTTTAACGTCATGGGACACTATGCTGGATATTGTTCTTTGCACAGTCTGGGTTTCACTGATGTGCCGCATGTAGTAAACCACTCAAAATGTTCATGCACGTGACTTTGGCACCAAAGCACACCAAACTCAACAGACTCTCTGCTCAGTTCTGTGTGGATATGAAGCAGATGTGTTTTTTATGGCTTCAGGAGATTTAAAATATATTTCATCTGAAGTTATTTTAAGAGCAGGGTTCCCTCCTTTGGCAGAATGTCATCAGCGCTTCACTGCTAATTGCTTAAATCCCCCGCAGGAGCGTAACGCTACGCTGAGCGCGCTGGCGGAGAAGGCTAAGCTGACGGAGCAGATTCTGAACACAGTCCCCGGTATCACCTGTAACCCTGTGCAGGGGGCCATGTACTCCTTCCCCCAAATCACTATCCCAGAGCGCGCCGTCAAAGAGGCGAAGGTTAGCCCCCTCGCTGTCTGCTGCCACTCATTACAGCACCCACTCACATAATCACTCACTCACTCATTCACTCACATACTAACAAACTCAGTCACTGACTGACTCACTGGCTCACTCACTCAGTCAAACAGTGACTCACTCAATCACTGACTGACTCATTCACTTACTAACCCACTCGCGTAATCATTCACTCATACACTCACTCACTAACTCACTCACTGAGTCACACAGTCACTAACTCACTCACACAGTCGCTCATTAACTCACGCATTAACTCACTCATTAACCTGCTCCTCTTTGATTCTCTGTTTCTGCTTCTGTCTCTTTAGGAAAAAGGCCAGGCCCCTGACATGCTGTACTGTATGCAGTTACTAGAGGAGACAGGGATATGCGTGGTTCCGGGAAGTGGTTTCGGACAGAGAGACGGAACCTACCATTTCAGGTACAGGATTCTGTGAGCTCAGAAAAGCTCCAAATTACTCCAAATGCACTGCTTTTTGTTCCTTTGGCTTTCATTTCATTTCACTTTAAAATACTGACTCCTACTCCTAATCTCACTGTGACTCCTTTCCACCTCACTGTGACCCCTCTCCTGTCTCTAACCTTACCTTGACTCCTTTCCTGTCTAACCTGGCTGTGACTCCTTTCCATCTCTGACTTGGCTGTGACTCCTTTCCATCTCTGACTTGGTTGTGACTCCTTTCCATCTCTGACTTAGCTGTGACTCCTTTCCATCTCTGACCTGGCTGTGAGTCCTCCTGCCTGTTTTTAAATGCCTTCTCAACTGCGCATGGTGTCTGGATCAGAACTGCTGGGTGGGTCTACAGCTGGGCACAGAACTGGGCTGTTCTGTGGGTGTCAGTGCCGATGATGTCAGCCATGAGTTCAGACAGGTTGACCCGGTGGAGCTCACAACCTGTCCCCTCTCTCTCTGCCCAGAATGACCATCCTGCCGTCCACTGACAAGCTGAAGGTCCTTCTGGAGAAGGTGAAGGAGTTCCACCAGAAGTTCACGCTGCAGTACTCCTAATACCAGAGGGAGAGAGAGAGAGAGAGTATGAGAGTGTGTTTGAGAGAGAAATAAACTCAAGTGGCCAGTAACTAATCCAGGATCAGCCAAACCAGCCAAACAAGTGCCTTCTCTGAGTCACTCATGTAGCCGCCACCACCATCACACACTTTGTGATAGGCCTCCTCACTGTCCTCCAACATTTGAGAGTCTCTGTAATGTAGCACATTTCAGCTGTGTCTGTTCTTCCACTGTCTCACCTGCCTGTGCTCCACTAACTGTGGTCAGTTTTCAAATAAAACACACACACACACATACACCATCATCATCATCATCATCATCACCAGCACAGAGCACCAAAAATCTAACGGTATTCACTGAGCAATACATCCTGATGTGCCTTTGGGTTCCCCGACACCCCCACCCCCACACAACCCCCTTTCCTCACCCCACTCCCACTCTAGACTCGAAACCAAACATTCACCAGCGTGCCGTTTCATAAAAGGGATAGAATCATCTGGTTAACCTGGAGATCTTCGCTTCGCAGTGATGTGATTGGGTCACACTGTTCTCCGGTCCTCTGTTTCCCCTGGCTCCTGCCCGGCCCCTGAGCAAACGGACAGCCAGCACGTGACAGCGCTTCAGTCGCCACAGCGACACCGTAGCGGTAGAGCAGGTAGAGAGAAGACAAATGGTGCACCAATCTGAACCACACTGGCATTAGCCTGCCCAATCACATGCCCAGAAACCTCCATCTGGAAGGTGTCATGCTGTTCATGTTTGGTCCTTGTAATATACACGCGGCATCTGATTGGATATTGATAAGGGTGGTGCAAAATTTAGTGACTGTGATTGGACCGTGGCTTGCAAAGCTAATCTTATTACAGATAAGGATTGGTTTGATGCTGAACCATAAGTATCTATTTTATGACACAGTGTGCCAAAGCAAAATAGGGTGACCCCTTTCCACACTTCAAAATAAGAGCCTGTCACAGCGTGTCTGCGTGATGGACAGGCTAGAACCATTTCACTCCGAGATCTGAAATGAAGACTGGTGGCATATAGTGATATATCCTCACTGTCGTCACAGATGATCTCAACCATAACAACACAAACAAGACAAAACCCACTACGTGGGAACACGTAGCTTCCTGCTGTCATTTTTGCACAGTTAGGCTGATAAACTATGAGAATAACCATATACTACATTCTGCTCAGGACAAAAGCTGCAACAACCTTCCTCAGATTGTGAAGTAGGGACCAGTTAAATATTTAAATGACCTTTGCTGCTGTGTAATCAGCTTTGTAATTGTTCTGATATTGCAATGGTACTGTATTACGGCAGGTGTGAAATGACCCCTGCCCTGATTGGACCGCACAGGTGTGACATTACCTGGACCTTGAATGTCTCTGTAACAGTGTCAAAAGAGGGTGTTCAGTGTGAGTGTTCACGCTGAGCATCAGAATATGGTTTTTAATGATACTGATTAGACTGTGAATGTAAAAATAAAAATGAATATAAAATTCATCAGATTCTCAATGGTGTGAATTTTGATTGCTCTCTACAGAAGATGAATCTTATGACAATGCCTTACTGCTGACAGATGAGGGCACTGTTGAACAGAGTGGCTTAGACTTTTATGGGCTTATTTTGTAGTCATAGTACTTGCCCTCCTTAGTAAAGCCATTTGGGTGCTCTGTGTGGTTAAATGTACATTACATTATATTGATTTAGCAGATACACTTATCTAGAGCAACTTCCAGCACAAAAGAACAGAAGTGTATCCATTCAGGTTGAATGAGCAACAGTGTCAGACCAGGCTAACAGCACTCGCAGACTAGTGAGTGTGAGCGTAACACCATTCAAGCCCTACCACAAGTTAACTTGTGCTAAAATGACTAGGCAAGGGAAGCCAAGTATACAACCATACATCAGTCATTAGATCACAGAATCCGAAACGCATCACAGTACTACATGTAAAATTAACAGCCATGGAAGAGTTTTGCCCTGGACACTCAGTGTGTTATCAGAGCAAACTGGGATATTTCACTGGCAGGGCGATGATGTTGGTTTTTCAAACAGCTGCCAGATCAGGTTGAAATTAACCTCAATATTGACTCTGTCTTTTTATTTCCAGGAAGTCGTTTGTTTTGGCCCCATACCAAATTTCAGCTCGACTTTGTCCAAACTGTCCAAATTCATGCGCATCTGCTGAGGCTTAAACAGCTGGAAAGCCTGCCGCTGAAACCACTATCATCCAGCTCATACCGTAGGAGTTTACAAGTAGGTGTGTGTGTGTATCCATATGTGAACATGGGTACATGCATGGGACAATCTGTGTGCGGTTTGTGTGTGTGTGTGTGTTTACATGGTGCTGTGTACATGTGCATGTGGTGTGTGTGTACACAGTATGTGTTGTTTGCCTGAGTGTGGATGTATACATATATATGTGGGTGTGTGTTTTCTGTGATCTTGCCAAAGGGTGTTTGTGTGTAGTGGGGGGGTGGAGGGGGGGGCGTTGTGTGATTCTGCCAATGGGTCTAAAGCCAGTGGATGAGTAAGCACAATAATACTGCCTGTTGTGAGTGTGGTGTCAGCCTCTCAAACAATGTAGCGAGAGAGTCATCCCAATCTACGGGACAGTGGCCACTTCAGCTTGTGGGGAGGGATAACTGGACCAACACCACCCATGGCAACAGTCACCATAGTAACTGCTGCTAATGGGCTGTCTGAGAGAATCTTAACCGCAATCTGCAGGAAGGTTACGCTGCGTACACTCCTTCCATGTGACTCTTTGATAATCTGGAGACTGACTTTTTCCAAAAGCTATCTTGTGTAATACAATTTTTCACCACTAGAGTGCGCACATGGCACAGTGGAGCCGAGCTGCCGGGCACTAGTGAAAACGACGCGATGCTACAAGTGACAGCTGTTGCTACATGTGCCTCTTTCATGTCAGCTGTGGTCCTTGGCAACCGCAAGCAACAGACAGTGTTATCGGGAGACATCCGTGACAGCACACACCTTCCTGTTTGTCAGTGCGATTGCCTTCCTGAGTGTGACTTGATGAACTGGGTGAGTGTGTCTACAGATGAGAGCAGGTAAAAACGTGAGTGTGAGTGTGTGTGTGTGTGTGTGTGTGTGATTGCTTCAGCACCACCGTTGCCAGCTTCAGCAAAACATTTGTTCAGCATTTAAACGACACCCGAAGAGTGCCAATCTGTTGGGGTCTCTTACAGAGACAAATGCCTGTGGTATTTCATCAAATTGCTAAGGTGATTCGGGGAAACACATCGTATGTTTCTACTTTTCCAAGAAATCGCGGAGACTCTGAAACGACAGGGTGGGTCTGCTAGGAGGTCGTAAACACAAACGGAGAGTGGAGACCCATAGTGAGGGATCACGACTGGCCAAGCCCAAGAGCCCCACAGGGACTGGGGTGCCCTATCTCATTCAGCTCTTCACCCCCTGAGTTTGTTAAGTTCCAACCAAAACTAGGGGTCTAACAGAGACCAGCAGATACTGATGTCCTGTCAGGTTTTACAGTGATGTCCATCCCTGTGGACAGTAATTCACTTTATAACATTACTCTTCATTTGCCTGCTGGCGGCTGATTGATATATGCACGCTTGCGTTACTTTTGTTGGTTACTCCATGGCTTGTCTCTTCATCATAACATTTTTCGTTTCTCTTGAGTGCCCCTCCTCCACCTGTCCCCCATCTTATTGTCTTTTTCTTTCTCTCCCATCCTCTCTCTTTGCTTTCTCTCCCACAAATGTACTCAGTGACTCATCATTCCTTCTGGGTTCATTCACAAACACCTGCGTCAGCAGCCTCCTTACCACCAAATCCAGAACTGCATTCCCTTCTGAAAATGCAATGGATTCTGAGAGTGTGAGATGGACACACTCACATCGAGGTATCAGTAACTGATATATTTTCAAGTAAGCAGTATATGTATTTACAGGTTAAATACCTCCTACACCTCTGATGTTTGTATTTTAAAACAGCTATGAAGGATTTCATTAAGAATATAATGCCATATTAAGATCTGCATCTGTTATATCTGCATTTGTTTTGTTTAAAATACATATAACATTTAGCAATATTTTTAGCAAAAAACGCAGAGATACTCTTAACAGTAGATGTAAGGCACCTCTCACCTGTCACTGAGATAATTGCAGCTGTGCATGAGAACTGCTTCAGCTTCCTCATTACCTCGGCTGGCTCTGTCTTTGGGGTTCTGTGAGGGAGAGTTCAGGAACGCGGATCGAAAGGCAGGCCGCCGCCGGCTTAACGGCTCCGTTCCCGCTCTCCGTCAGAGAGACAAAGCCCCGCCGTCTTTTTTTTTTCCCCGAGCGTTTTCAGCGTAATCCGGGACTCGCGGTGACATTTCCCGGCTCTCTCATTATAGCGGACGGGCCGTGGCGTCTTACCTGGGTAATGAAGGGGGCTCGGGGGAGACAGCTTTAGTGAGGGCGGAAACCCTTTGCCCTATTTACCGCCTGCAAAACCCCGCTCTCGCTCATTAGGGTCAATATGCGGCACGTTTAAAGGCCCGCGCCCGTGGCTGCAGGCGCTGTAGCTGCAGAATCCTAACACCCCCCTCCACACCCCCGCCCAGCACCCTAATCCCAGGCGGATGGTGGGGATGGGGCATGGGGGGTGGAAGGGGGGTGGACTGGTCGATATATATAAAACATATAAGACAATAGCACTGCCTTCATTTAGAATTCAATTGAAGACAGAAACAAGGATCAATGCAAGGCCCTGCAGGGGGAATTAAGAGTTAGGCCCCAGGGTGTCTCCTGTGCCCCCCCCCTCCCCCTCCCCCAACACCCACCCCACCACACAGAGAGGCATCTGTGCCGTTTCGCTCTGAAATTCAGATTGGTGACCGCGGGGCTTAAGGGTGAAGCATTTATGCATATGAGTCTTTTTGCACTCCTGTAGGAGTCTGCCAGGCAAAATGAATTACAGAGAGAACCGGGCAGGTGAAAGCGAAGCATCATCAAATTATCGTTAGTGTGTGATCGAGAGTAACTGGACACTCACATGACTTCACACAGACAGACACACATACACACCCTCCTAAGAGTAGGTGCAATAGTGAGTAGGTTCTCTCTCTTCTCCAGCTGTCAGCTGTCATTGTACATATTAACAGTAAAGCCCATTTCTTACTGCGTCAATAAACAATTAAGCTCTGGTATGGCTGCTCTTTTTTCACGCTGTATTTTTAAGGTCCCATCTATACAGTTATGCACATTAATACTGCAAAACTACGATGGACCCACCTTAACAAATTCATTCATAATTACTCATATTATAAAGTAGGTAGCAAGCTTTTCATCTTAGAGTTTTATATAATTAACAAATCATACCTTTAAATGTATGCGTCCCACATGGTGAGGCTTGTTGTTTGGAATTTATGTCAGGTCCCAACATTAGTATTTACCTTTGAATAGTTTTTGTGAACTGTGAATGTGCTTGTCAACCTTCCTTAAATTCATAACGGAGGAGGATCTCTGAAGAAGAAGCTGTGTGATGAGTTTAGTACCTCTTACATGTCTTCTAGTGCTCGGTGCAGTGAAAGGGCTTGGAGTGTGGATGTCTGTGGATCACCTGAGAGCTACCCATTTTTTCTACCTCCGTGGTCTGTGAACTGTTCCTGAATTAACATTAGCTTGCTCTCCCATGAAGGCTGGATCCCCCTCTAATTAAGCGCCCTAATTAATTAAGGTCTCAATATGAACCACCTTTCTCTTATTACGTTATTTGACCAACTAAAGCGCGCGAGAGAGAGCGAGGCTCTGTCAGGCTTTGGTGGTACACTGCATGTTAGCGCCACCATCCCGCGGCACATGTTGGTGTCACCCCTGCCAGAGCCGCCCCGCTAACTCTGCGGGCTCGTCCGCAGCGGTGCCGGGGCATGCTGGGATACGGCGCTCTGGTGGCTCGGCGGGGTGAGCCTGGCGGGGCGAGGGCTCGCGTGACTCACGGCGTGTGACACAGCACAGATGGGAGGTGCTGAGTCCTCCTTTTTTCCCTCCTCTGTTCGTTTTCTCAGCAGATGTCCATGCTTCGACAGGGCAGCTTTCACTGCGCACAGGTTTAACCCCTTCACGCCCTGCGGGCTGTGATGCAGATGATCCTTGCCCGCGTCCTTTCACCTTACAGGCTATGTTAGCCGCAAATAAAGAGGGTTGTGACGGTAACAGGTTATATTTAACAGAGATCCGTGGCTTCTCTTGGTTTCTCTGTACCACGAGCTGTCATCGCTCACCAGCACAATGACCTTTTCCCTAATCCCGAGCTACACATTTAAGCTAGTATAACTGTTTTCTTGACTCTGACACAATACTCACAGGATGTGGGCGTGCATTAAAAAAGGCGGTGTAAGAGACAAAAGCGAACGCTTAAAATAATCACCTGACGTTAACAGCAAAGCACGCTGTGGTTAGACTGACTGAGAAAGTGGTTCGACAGCAAAGCGGGTTGGAACGTTAAGGATTTTGATACATACCAGAGTGTTCTATAATTGCATCTGTTTTTGAGCGAGTGAAGTACAGTGCCTGACTCAAACCTCCCTCTCATCTGCGGCTTTGTCCCACTGCAGTCCCAGGCCTTTGCAGTGCTGCGGTATGTCCTCACACGGTCACCTGGAAGACTCTACCAGCAGACGGACCCACAAAGCAAAGGTACATGAGTACATACAGTGAAGCCACGCCAGCCTCAGTGCATGCAGAGAAAGCCAGACAGACCCCTGCATTGTGACAGTTCAAAGTCTGCTCTGGTTTTAGTTGTGTTTTATATATGCCTATGTCTGCAGCGTGTCTACAACAGACCCTGCCGCTACTTTGTCGCTGATTGCTGTAATGTTCTGTCCACACACACTACACACACACACACACACACACATGCATATGCACATGTACACACACACACTACACACACACACTACACACACACACACACGCACACACATACACACACACAAACACACACACATGCACATGCATATGCACATGTACACACACACACATACGCATAAAGACACACGCGCGCGCACACACACAAACACACACACGCGCATAAAGACGCACACACACATGCACACACACACACACACTACGCACACACACACTACACACACACACACGCACACACATACACACACACAAACACACACACACACACAGAATGGCTGTTTCTCCAGACCAGACACAATGAAAACACCAGAGACGGCTTCATAGCTCCCCTCAGCTCAGCGTACTGTTTGTGGAATGCTCTGCCAGATATTGCGGAGAGGGCTTCATCTGAGAGTTTCATCTCTGCGGCTCAACGGTGCCTGCAATGATAAAGTTTTGAAACAAAAAAAAAAAAATAATAAATCCAGAGGTGTCCCACCACACCTGCAGAGAGAGAAGGGGAGGGGGGGGGGGATCTCAGAGCTTCAATAAGCTGTTTACACCTCATCCACCTCTCAGCTGAGGAAGCTGGTGTCAGTGACCGAGCTCCAACCACAGCCGCTGAGTGCAGCACTGCGTGAGGATATGCTGTGTACCACCCGCCACTGATAACAAGCGCACATTGATCCCTGCATGTAATGGAACTGAGACCTCGTTATCCCCTCCAATCGTTTTTTTTTTTTTCGCCCCCTCATCTCTGAAAATTGACTCAGGGGAGGAATAAAAAAAGCAGTGATGGTAAATGGTTCCATTATTAGAATGTCAAATCTATCGCCCTGTGAATGGCTTCTAATCAAGTCGTTAAGCACGGGGCCGTCTAATTGTTCTGCTCGGTCCCTCGTTAAGCTTCACACAGATGATGAGTGAGAGGACCCCCCCCCCCCCCAGCATTGATCCGCACATCTGACATCATCTGGACAACAGTGAAAAAAAAAAAAAAACAGTGGAGCACAGTGGGTTGTTGGTTTATTTCCTTGATGTCTATATCTGTCTCTTTCCCTCTCTCACTTCTCTCCTTCTTTCTGTCTCCTGGCCTGCGACTCCCTCTCCCCCAGTCTCCTTCTTTCTTCTGCCCTGTCACTATCTGTCTCTCCTTTTCTCTGTCAACCCCTCTCCCCTTTACCCTCCTCCATGTCGCTCCCTCTCTCCATCCTCCTCTCTCTTCCTCTCTCTCTGTCTCTCTCTCCCTCTTTCTGTTTCCCTGTGTCTCTCCCTCTCTCTCCATCCTCCCCTCTTTCTCCCTCACCTTATCTCTGATAATCATAATCATTTCCCCTGTAATTTCTTCTCTTTGCATGCTCTCACATCGTTCTGCAATTAAGCGCCGCATTCTGACTGGGCGAGCCGTCTCGGAGCAGCGCCACGCCGAAAACCCCCACGCCCCAGCGGAACACTTCCCCCACCAATCAGGGCCTCTATTGTTCTTCTCCCCGTGCTCGGTTGTCCTCGGGCCAATCTTCTCCCCTAACGGGGGGATGAGGCATCTCTAAGTGCACGCGTCTGATCGCCGGGTCAGCCCATGTCGCATATATTTGGCGATTTGATCAGAGTGAGGGGAGTTTGTTCTCCCGACTGCTAATCTGTGTGAGGCTTACTAACCTGGGGGTGGTGTGGCGCTAATTGCATCCATGTCGAATGAGAGTCGGTGTACCCAACATGAGAAAAGCACGCAAAAGGTCACTGATTGGCTGTTTGTCTTGCAGACCAAACAGCTGTCAGTGCAGCTCGGGGATGGAGCTGAATGTCAAAACTTTTGGTTGGGGGTGTAACCTCTTTTATCAAGGGATGGAACCCTCAATCTATGTGTCTAAATAGGAAATAAAATGTAACACACACATTTGTGACAAGGACTCACTTCAGTGACATTTAGGATTACAAAGTGCCTGTTCTGTCCAAATTGTATGAACACAAGTTGACACCACATATCTTATTGATTTGTTGTCAAAAGTGCCATTTCAAACTGTAATTTGATTTTCAAGCTACAATCTTTGCCACTGAACCCAAAGGAAGGGCTACATCAGCTCAAAGGTATGTATCCCCATTTTTTTTATCATTATTACAAAACATTTTAAAAACAAACCTGGGAATCAGTTCAGCCTGGACTTTAAAAACCATAAACTGTGACTAGATTTGATTTTGGTTGCATGTGATGAAAATGGTTTCAGATTATGAATGGATGAAAATGACAATGGTTTAAGATTATGAATGGCTGAAAAGAAATGTGTGTTTAAAACATGTTCAAAGGCAGTTTTCAGGGAGGGTAGTTAAAGATTTCAGGTGGCGTTTCCCTGATCGGTGATGAAGAACGGCCATGATTTCACTTTACATGGTAAGAAGAAAAGTGGAACTGTTTAGCGTGGCTGTGTGCGTGTGTGTGTATTCAGTGAGAAGGTAGACTGACTGTTGGTTTTTCTGTGTTCAGTGGAGGTGACTGCGTTGATCTTTCTCTTTGTGTTTAGTAAGCATTTCTGCTGATCTCTGTTCGTGTTCAGTAGATGACTGTGACTGTGTTCGTCTGTCTCTCTGTTCAGTACTGTGTTTCCGATGTTCTTTCTGCATCTCTTGCACGGTGCTGACGGGCTGTATTTCAGAAGGGATTCCCTTCTACACGGTTTCTGTTTTCACAGATTCAGAGTTCAAGAAACCCTTGAATTCAGAATTCAAGAAACATTGACAGAGGAGGGAATCGAGGCTTTTGTCTGGCGCTATCAGCTCTTGCTGCTGTTAAATCCCGATGTTAAACAGCAGACGTAAGGTTGTGACAGGCTGGCGAATTCTCTCTCCCCGAATTTAAGAGCCGGCGACAATCATGGACGGGCCCTCGAGTGAAAAATGAGCACTTTTAATGGAGTGCTACTTTGATAGCAATGACATAATGAAATCACAATTCAAACGTAATCAGGGCTCGTTTGATATTCCCCCTCACGCCTCCGTGTTTATTAGGACCGTCTCGGGGATGACGATGACGACCGCGCCGAGATATTGCCTCTGATTCCAAAGGCAGATTAGAGCGACCTGATTAATGAACAGGAAAGGCAATCAGAGGGAGAGAAAAGGGAGGGAGGGAGGGAGGGAGAAGGCCGGGGCGAGAGAGCGCTTTCGGAGAACCAGCCGAGAGGATCGATCCGCCACGGGGCCCAGCAGCGAAGCGCGGCCAGCGAGAGAAAGCCTCCACAGCAACCTCGAACCCTTGAACAGCGCAGCAGTGGGTGGCATTGTGGTTTAGCAGTAAGGAACAGGGCTCGTAACCGAAAGGGTGTTGGTTTGATTCCCCACTGGGCCCCTGCTTCCCGCTTTGGCAAGCCACTTAACCCACAATCCCCTCAGTAAATATCCAGCTCGTTGATTAGTAATTGATAGCGTGTAAAAGTTGTAACCTATGCACGTCGCTCTGGATAAGAGCATCCGCTAAATGACAGTAATGTAATGAACAGACCGAGTTCTGGTTTTCACGTTCCCTCTTTAACGAGACACCCAGAGGCGCTCTCCTTCTGAGGCCGTTGCAGGGAAGATCTCCGTGTTCATATATCTGCAGCGGCCACACCGTTCCGCATTCCGCTGCGCTTGGGCATCGTTCCCGCCGTTTTCCGCCGCTGTGGATGGGTAAACCTGTGCCTAGCCCAGCTCAGCGGACCGCGGCCTCGGTGTGAGGATATTAATCAACTCCAGACCGACGGCATCGATCGGCTCGGTCTCCACGCCCGCTTGTTTACGTCTCGCCCTTTAATTTCCCGCCACCCGGCGGCGCTCCCCCGCCCTGCGCCTCCTGGCGGACGGGGTCAAAGGTCACGAGCCGTCCGTCTGCCACAAATCAATCCCCTCACAACCCCTCCCCTCTCTCTCCCTCCTCCTCACGGCCCCTCCCCTCTCTCTCCCTTTCTTTGGTTCCCAACCTTTACCAGTCTGCATGATAGATCCTGGAGATTTGGGTTATTAGGGGTGGAAAGAGAGGTTCCTCCTCACCCTGCTTCTCTAAGGACAGATAAGTGTACAAATATGAAGGCGGTATGGGGGGGGGGGTAAGCAAAGAGGATTTTCATCCTTGATGAAAGTTGGGAATAGAGGTTGCCTCATTCTAACCAATATGACGTTCAAAGCTGCGGCACTAAATTCAGACAGGTTGCACCATGAAAAACTGATGTAATGCATTCAGACGTCTTAGTAAAGTCTGATTTCCCCAGTTTTTCTAAACCTGTTTGTTTTTAATTTTATTTTGACTCCTTCCAGTAAAATTTGGCTACACTCATGGGAGATCCTCCATTTTTATACGGGCATCAGTAAGTCACCTATGTTGTGGCCCTGGGAAATTGAGCAGAGGTCTATACATTACATTACATTATATTCATTTAGCAGACACTCTTATCCAGAGCGACTTACAGCACAAAATAACAGACGTGTATCCATTCAAGCTGAATGAGCAACAGTGTCAGACCAGGCTAACATCACTCCCCAACCAGTGAGTGTAAGCATAACACTATTCAAGCCCTACCACAAGTTAACTTGTACAATCTGATTAGACAAGGGCAGCCAAGCATAACTATCATACATCACTCGCTAGATTGCAGAATCCAAAACACATTGCAATACTATACACAGGCCACCAGACCAGGGGGTGCGTGCAGCACATAGATAAAGAACTGAAGTGCACTTACGAAAAACATTGGTCAGACTTTTGAGAGCAGAGCTATTACAGTCGGTAAGCAGAGAGCCGTTTTAAGCTGGAGCAGCAACATTAACGTCTAAATCACTGCAATGTGCCTGTCCGCCGGCTTTGTGAGGCATGACGTTGTGTGCCAAACCCCGGGTTTGCTTTAGCACTTCTTGACAGGCTGTTCAGCACTTGCTAATCCTAAACCTGTTTTAATTAGCCCCCCGAGTGCTGGGATCTACTGTGGTGCTGTGACCTCCGCCGGAGCATCGTCAGAACTTTTATCCTTCATTCCTTCATCCCTCTCTCTCTCTCCTTTTTCTTTCTCTGTCCCAGTCCACCTCTCCTGTGCTCTATCACTTTCTGATTGTCCGTTTTCTCTCTCCTCCACTTCAACCGACACCGTCTCTGCCCCCCTCCCTGACCCCCTCCCTCCCTCCTCCTTCTCTGCTACCCCTCAGTCTCTCTCCATTTCCCTCCCTGAGTTTAGGTAACCTGAACCCCACAGACCCAAAACAGATTCAGGTATAGAAATGCCCCTTGTGTGTGCAAAATATGTGTGTGCATCCGTATGTGTGTGCATGTGTATGTGCATGTGTGCGTGGACATATGTATGTGTATGTGCATGTGCATGTGCGTGTGTGTGTGTGTGTGTGTGTGTGTGTGTGTGTATGTGTGTGTGTGAGAGTGTGTGTGTGTGTGTGTGTGTGAGAGTGTGTGTGTGTGTGTGTGTGTGTGTGTGTGTGTGTGTGTGTGTATGTGTGTGTGTGAGAGTGTGTGTGTATGTGTGTGTGTGTGTGTGTGTGTGTGTGTGTGAGAGTGTGTGTGTGTGTGTGTGTGTGAGAGTGTGTGTGTGTGTGTGTGTGAGAGTGTGTGTGTGTGTGTGTGTGTGAGAGTGTGTGTGTGTGTGTGTGTGTGTGTGTGTGTGTGTGTGAGAGTGTGTGTGTATGTGTGTGTGTGTGAGAGTGTGTGTGTGTGTGTGTGTGTGAGAGTGTGTGTGTGTGTGTGTGTGAGAGTGTGTGTGTGTGTGTGTGTGTGAGAGTGTGTGTGTGTGTGTGTGTGAGAGTGTGTGTGTGTGTGTGTGTGTGAGAGTGTGTGTGTGTGTGTGTGTGTGTGTGTGTGTGTGTGTGAGTGCTGCAGATTTGCTGTAGTGTTTTCTGCCTGCAGCTGCAGCGCTTCACTTCTCATTAAGGAGACCCTCAGAGCTGGGATTCCTCTCCCGGCCCTGCAACCTTTCACTGACTCACAATTACCCAGCACACTGAGGGAGGAGGTGCTGATCACCTCCCACCAGAACCAGAAGCAGAACCAGACCCTGAACCAGGACCAGGACCAGAATCAGGACCAGAACCAGAAGCAGAACCAGGACCAGAACCAGAGGCAGAACCAAAGCCAGAGCCAGGACCAGAACCAGAACCGGAACCAGGACCAGCCCACTTTCCCCCCTTCACTGCCAGCCTCACCAGTCCATTCCATTTTAACTCTGTCATCCCTCTCTGAAGGCTGGTGTTCTATTGATATTAAATGCTTTGAAAAGCACCAGGATCTGAGGATCTGCCTACAAATCCAGCATCACCAGACTCAAGCAAATCCTCACCCTGAAACTGATCCTGAATCAGCGCTCGAGGCCAGATTCTGCCCGCACCCTCAGGGATCCTGGGTGTGGTGTGTGGCTCCCCGTGGCTGGAACTGTAAGGCCTCTCTGAGGAACGTGCAGCTCCATGTTTGCATAAACAGTGACATATATTCCACTGCACCTCTTGACTGTACCTAATGTCCCAAAATAGTTTTAATTGTGGTTGTCCAAAGCCTCTTTTATAAGAAAAGCCAGCAAATACATGCCTGACGTTTTGGCAACGGCCCTTCTGAAAAGCATTCCAATGAGAAACTCTCAAATAAAAACAGCAACGACAAAATAAGAAAAACCGTTTTGCAATGTACTTCTTTGACTTTCTGGAGCACTCCTCTGTCTCCGCTCCTGTGCTGTAGTACCTCTAAATAGGATTAGGTACCCATGATAGCTCTCTGTTCATTAGCTGGTCTTTACGTTAGGCTTGCTGTGGACACTCGGCTGATCAGATATGACCCAGGCATGTGGCTCTGTAAAAGACTGCTCTCTCTCTGGCCTCGGTGCCGACCTTATGGAAGGCTATAGATTTTCGCCAGAGGACATGCGATGGCCTTTGAGCCCCATCTGCACGTTTGCAGATGGTATTTGTTAATTTTCCTGAAAAAAACGAAGACGTGCAGCTCCTAAATGAGGCTCGGGATGAGACCGATTTAAATTGAACAGGATTAAATTTCCTCAAGGTACGCTGCCATCCTCTTACCGACACTCTGGTCTTGATTAATTGGTCTCTTTGTACATGGAGTTCCCCTGTGTGTGTATGTGTGCGCACGCTTGTGAATACACATTTGTGCATGTGCATGTCTGTCTGTGGGCACTTGTATGTGTGTATTGGTGCATTGTATGTGTGAATAAGGCGTCTGCTTGTACACATATGCATGTATTTGTACATATGTGTGTATGTGTGTATTGTTCATGTGCGCATATTTGTGTGTGTGTATGAGTATGCATGTACTTGCAGTTTTGTGTGTACGCATCTGTGTATGGACACATTTGTGCTTGTGTGTGTGTGCATGTATGCATGGGTGTGTGTCTGTGTATGCATGTATTTAAGATACTATTTATGCTGTGTGTGTGTGAGTGTGTGTGTGTGGGATATATGTGTGTATATGGGATGTGTGGTGTGTGTGTGTGTATGGGATATGTGTGTGTGTGTGTGTGTGTGTGTGTGTGTGAGAGTCTGTGTGAGAGAGAGAGTGTGTGTGTGTGTGTGTGTGTGAGAGAGAGTGTGTGTGTGTGTGTGTGTGTGTGTGAGAGTCTGTGTGAGAGAGAGAGTGTGTGTGCGTGTGTGTGTGTGTGTGTGTGTATGTGGGCTGTGGTTTGCCCCTGTATCCTGAGTCTGCAGGGTTTGGCTCTTGATCACAGCGGCTATTTACACGGTCAGGGAAAACGACGCTCTCTGGCCGACAGGAGCACAGTCCTGCAGCGAGGCACAATGGTGGGAGTTTGGGGGGGGGGGGGGGGGGTGGTCACTCGGATCGTCCAACAAACGCCCCTCCCAGTGGGAGGGCCCTGTGACCCAACGCAACATTTCCCCCTCCGAGTCTGAGAGAGCGGTAGCGCAGATCGTGTTGTTGTTGTCAATGAACCCTTTTGCCGCGTGTGTAATCCATGTCACCTGGAGAGATGCGTATTTATGAGTGCAGCTCAGCGCCTCCCACGCGGGCCGACTGTGCACTCAGCGGGGGGCTCACGCTCCTGTCCGCTCCCCGGCCGAGCCTCCCTGCTGGAGCACTGACTCAGACACCGCGCAACAGAGAGAGAGGGAGGGAGGGAGAGGGAGGGAGAGAGAGAGGGAGAGAGGGAGGGAGAGGGAGGGATGGAGAGGGAGGGAGAGAGAGAGAGAGAGATCTATAGAGAGATATAGAGAGAGAGAAAGAGAGAGGGAGAGGGAGAGAGAGAAAGAGAGAGGGAGAGGGAGAGAGAGGGAGAGGGAGAGAGAGAGGGAGGGAGGGAGAGAGGGAGAGAGAGGAGGAGGGACGGAGAGAGAGAGAGGAACCAGAGACATGCCGGAAGCACAGAGAGACAGAGAGACACACAGGAGACAAAGGGACGAAGACATACAAGAGAAACACTGGAACGCAAATACACAGATACACACGTGAAATGCAGAGAGAGAGACACACAAAGAGACAGGCAGGCACACAAAGAGACAGGCTGGCACACAAAGGGACAGGCAGGCACACAAAGGGACAGGCAGGCACACAAAGGGACAGGCAGGCACACAACAGGCACACAAGAGACGCATAAGAGATTTTCCAGAAGCACAAGGTGAATGGGTGCAAGTGAGACTCAAGAAAGGCACAAGAGGTGTAAACACGCTCAGCGGACATGCAAGTTATTACGGTTATTACGCAGAATATTTCGTCACAATACTCAGAGTGCTCACCTACCAGACGAGCCTACCATATTTTGAGAAAACCAAATTGACCTGCAGTCAGTACCGCTTGCTCATGCTTTCGGTAAAGGAGAGGTTCTATTTTAGTCACCGTATTGGCCGACGCATGGACGGTTCATTTCTGACGTGCGTTAAGCGCTGCAGCTTCACATGCGAGCAAGACGAGGAGAGGTTTTTCTTGCTGGCCCGTGAAGCCCTGTCTGGAGCTGATGTTTCCCTTCAACTGATTTTAGACTGAAAAAAAGATGATGTTTTTGTTTGAAGTCAGGCCGATATGTCCTGCTGTCTGTAGGTGCTTGGAAGGCCTTGTTTATGTGTGCGCTTGTGTGTGTGCATGTATACGCGTCTGTGTGTGTGTGTTTGTATGTGTGTATGCATATGTAAATGCATGTGGGTATGCGTACGTGTGTGTACATCTGTGCATATGTGTACATGCATATGTGTGTGTGCAGATGGATGATTCTGTGGGACCTCATGCTGCTGTATATTGATCCCTGCCCTACTGTCTGCCCTTGTTCCCCTTCATTTCCCCATCCTATTGTGATGTACAGTTGCTACACCTGACTGTGTCAGAGCATGTTGCAAACCGAATGTTTGTGCTTTTTCTTAATTTGAGTGTTTTGCCAATACGGCTGGGCTCTTTGACAGACAGACAGGAGCTCTACTGACATTTAGTCAATGGCTTCCACATCGGTGATCATTTTAATTGTAAATTCTCAAAACTTTACTGCGTGATAGATCAAAAACCGGACTGGTTGAGTGACGGGAAGGAAAAAAAAAAAAAAAAAAAGAGTGCGGGTGACTTCGACACCATGTGGCCTTCAGTAAACTAATCAATCAGTATTGATTGCTGTTTCAAGTGATATGACACTGAAAATGTGCTGCACGGTACATTTTGTCCATTTTTCAAAAGACATTGATTTGAAAATGAACACATTTGAAAATGTAGATCACTCGCAATGCCATCAGACTAGCTTATTCAGACGTCCCTTTCTGTGCATGCTGTTTTTCATATGCCTTCATTATAAAGCATGCATATTTTAGTACCTTTGTACATTGTAAACTATTTCCTTGTGACCAAATGTAAATGAAGTGAGAGTGCTGGAGAGAGCAGCTGGGAAAAGCAAAAAACTCCACATTCATTCCTTGCATTGCTTGTGTGCTTGATCTCCAGTAGGTGGCAGCAGTGAGGAGCAGTGACCTGGGCACTGGGTGTATGGACAGGTGTCGAGGTCCTCCATCTTAACACAGTCCAAATCGCCCTTCTGGGTGGTTCCTATGAAAGCAACGGCAGCCTGGTGCTGATCTCCATGGCCACCGGGTGAACAGGTAACTGTTCCGCTCTGCTTCTCTTGGACATTCTGACTGCTGATGAAGGGGTTGTCGCCAAAATGCATTGGGCTTGAATTTTTTTGACTAGTGAGGGTGAAAAGTCGCTTTTAAAGAATAATCTGCTTAGACGGGCATTCCTTTTCGCTCACGCTCCACCACGGAGAGCTCATAGTAAATATAAAAACAGAACAAAAGACAAAGGGGAAAGTAGCCGTAATAGTATCAAAACAAGGGGGGAAAACAAGGAGGCTTCTCTAGTCCTGGTTTCACGACACTTCTCATGGAAGAGGCCAGTTGGTATATTTGCTATACCGGCATATCCATGGAGGATATTAAACATGAAGCTCTGCTATGCGTAAGGGTCTTATGAGGGTCCAGAAAGTTCCAGAACTGATGCAAGCTCTTTTGATGCTTCTTTTAGGCAGTCATGTGGTTTGTTCTGGAAAGTTCCTCAGCAGATTCACTGTGTACTTCGCTCGTCTGTTGCGATGTAACTGGTTTCCGGAGAGTTCCCTGGGAGGGCTGGCTTGTGTCTTGTCCATGGATCACGAGGTTGTGAATTGCAGAAGGCTGTCCCTCAGATACGGTTAGTGACTCTGCTCGCTGGCCGCTCTGCGATGACTTCCTGAAGGTTCTGGAGAACTTTCGCTCAACCGTCTCCTCTGTGCATGGTCCAGACTGTGAGGGGGTGGTGTTGGTACGCTTACTTCTCTCCTCTACCCTGTTTTGCCAGGAGATTTCACTCCTGGCACAAACGTGTTCAGCTGTGTGCTTTCAATGACAGAGAGCAAACATCAGAGCAGCATGAAGCTCTCTGTGGCACGGGATGGACAACCTTCACTCTATCTGTCTCTTCCATGCTGACTGAAAGCTTCATTCTACACCATCTCTTACATGCTGACTTGAATCCTTTGTTCTACACTGTCTCCTCCATGCAAACTGAACGCTTTACACCATCTCTTACATGCTGACCGAAAGCTTCGCTAAGTTTTCTCTCATTGACACACTGAACACTGCAGCCTCTTACTAAGAAGGCTTCCGTTTCCAAAGCAGTGCCTGCATTCCAAACAAACTCTTTCCCTGGTATAAATTTCCCTCAGTTTAAGTAGCCATGTGCACGGGTGCCATCAGTAAAACAAATTCAGCTAGATACACTTCTGTTCTATTGTGCTGGAAGCCGCTCTGGATAAAAGTGTCTGCTAAATTAATGTAATGTAACTTGGATTATTGACGGAAAGAGCGAAACGTTAACGGGTTCACTTGGGGGAAGCAGAAACAGATAATCCTTTACAGCTATTGCACGTGAGGCAGAGTAGAGATCTCATCGCTTACTGAAGGGCTGTGCTTTGCAGAATGCGCTGGAATGTGTTACTGAGCTCAGCGAGATAGGTGGTGAAGACACACAAGATTTTTCTTCTTAGTTTTTTCCTTGGTTTTTTTTTTAAGTCACACTGAGGCCAGAGGGGAGAAGGGTGGCATCCTACAGGTGCTAACCAGGGGCAGCTTGACTGCATAAAGGATTCATGCCCAGGTCTCCCTGGCAATAAATATCGCACTGCAGGAGACAAAAAGGAAATGGTGCCTTACATCTAACCTGACAGCACAAGCCTCAACCAAATTGTTGTGCAAAATTGAAAAAGGAGGCACTCTTTTGTGTATATGTGTGTGTGCGTATGGAAACATGTGTGTATGGACGTGCATACCTGTGTGTGCATGCATTTGTGTGTGTGTATGGGCGTGCATATGTGTGTGCGTGCGTGCATTTGAGTGTGTGTGTGTATGGACATGCATACCTGTGTGTGCATGCATTTGTGTGTGTGTATGGGTGTGCATATGTGTGTGCGTGCATGCATTTGAGCGTGTGTGTGTATGGACGTGCACATCTGTGTGTGTGCATGCATTTGTGTGTGTTTGTGTGTGTGTATGTGAGTGTGTGTATGCACGTGTGTGTGTGTGTATGTGTGTATGTGAGTGTGTGTATGTGTGTGTGTGTGTGTGTGTGCGTGCATGTGTGTGCGTGTATGTGTGCATGTGTGTGTGTGTGTGTGTTACTCAGTGCTTACTATTCACACTGTCAACTAGAGTGTGCACTAAATGGTGGGAGGAGCTGATCTGGCAGGTGTGCATGGGGATTCGTACGCCTGTGGGCTTGGGTTTGGGTTTGGGTTTGGGTTTGGGTTTGGGGTTGGGGTTGGGGTTGGGCTTGGGCTTGGCAGGGTGTTCGCAGGGTGTTCGCAGGGTGTTCGCAGTGCGCACCATGCGAGCTGAACACACAAGGGAGCAGACACCGAAGAGCCGGTAACACGCTGGCGCTAAAGCGGCAGGCTGAAAAGCTATGTGCAACCAAGCAAATCTGTTAAAAGCACAGACACAATGCTTCAGATGGCAGTCAAAGAAAAAACTACCGGAGTTCAGGACACAGTTTCAGAATCTCCACACAGAGCCTCCGTTATGAGACTGGACCCTATAGGCTAGAAATGCAAGCCATGTGTTCCAGGAACTCTATGCTCTATATTTTCTTAATTAGACACACGGAAAGATATCACTCCAGGAGCCAGATTGACAAGCCAAGGCTTAAACATTCTGTACCTTAGGCAGGATACATCTGAGTGTGTATGTCACTTGAGTGGGATTAATATAAAAAAAAATTGCTTTGCTAAAAAAAATTGCTATTTTTGCCCTCTCATTCCCGTCTTCTCTGGTTGGACGGTAACCATGGCGGCCAGCGTTGGGTTAAGCACCTGTCATCCATTTTTCATGGGCAGCTCGTTAGACTGACAGGAAGATCTGAGGAGGATTGACACTGGGAGAGCCACGCCGCGCTCATAGCACCATTAACATATTGTAAAGCTCATTTCTGGACAAGCGGCCGCCATGTTTTATTCATTCTCCGTAAAACGTATGTTGATACTCTTGTCAAGCAGCTGAGGTCTCGTCAGAACCGGCCGCGGTCGAGTGGAAACGAGCGGCGGTCTGCTTGATTCTCGCTCTGCCTCTCAGCTGGCGTCCAGAATGGACCGGGGGATATTTTCTCTTGTTTCGTGTGACGGGCGAGTTGACAGTGTTTTTTTTAGGGTGGGGTTAAAAAGCCTCAAAACAATCAGGTTTCTTTGTATTCCTGAATACCCGCATTTCAGATTCAATCCCAGGATGCAATGTCCTGTGCCACTTTCCTCCACGTTTTTCCTGTGTGAATGAGACCATAAGGAAACCGAGTGAGGAGAAAGGACCATTCAGTTCCTCTCACACTGCGTAAAACCTGGTCTTGAACACCCTAAGGATCTCTGCTTCCTCAACAAGTCAACGTCTATTCCATGGATCAGTACCACTCTGAAAAACTACTCTCAGTGTTGGTGTGAAATTTACCTTGGCAGAATTTACAGTTATCTTCACTTACTGTATTGACAGTACTCAGCATGAGACTAATTAGCCAAAGCAATGAGGGGCAAAGGTGGACCACCTTTGGCAGAAGTGGAAAGGCTGTAGCATAAACTGCCATGCTCTTTCCCTGAAAAGCTCACCAATCAGCTTTCAAATCCATTGCAACATTCAACGCAGAGCTCAACACCTATCTAAACATCGACGGACAAACCAGGGGATGAAAACACGAGGTCCTGATTATCATCTTGTTGCCCTCTGTACAGCAGTTTTGATTGGCTACAAGAGATGAAATACACCCATCATGACCCCATAACC
The DNA here is from genome assembly GCF_013368585.1 of Megalops cyprinoides. Classification (NCBI taxonomy): domain Eukaryota; kingdom Metazoa; phylum Chordata; class Actinopteri; order Elopiformes; family Megalopidae; genus Megalops; species Megalops cyprinoides. Next base: position 2,982,193 of record NC_050606.1, read on the forward strand.
CTACTTAGCATGTACACTCCATAGATACCTCAATGTGGGATCCTTTATTACATCACAATAGTAATTATTTGTGTCTTTTTTGATATATATATATGTGTGTGTGTGTGTGTGTGTGTGTGTGTGTATGGCATGTTCTGTTTCGAAGAACTTTTCATTGAAAGGAAAAGCCAAGTTTTCCAGCCCCAGTGATTAAAAAAAAAAATTGAAGTATTTTATTACTTTATAACTCCAGCAAATGAGAAGCCAGGACCCGCAATATAGCACTGTGGGATCCCCACTCCTGTATGAATTATTAATCACTGGTCCCTCTTTGAGATGCTCCAAGATCCTCACAACTGATTGTTATAATAGCTTGAAAATATGCACAGATTCTGTTGATTTAATTGGCTGATTTAGCGCCCCCTGTTTGTCATTTGAAAGTATTATTACTGTACTAGCCAGAACAGAATACTAAAATTGCCTCTTTAATTAACTGTTCCTGGCTGTGATCGTAGAGAGAACCGCATTGCAGGACAATCGACATCAGCGCGGCAGAATCGCACGGGTTTCACCCAACAATGTGAAAACAGGGCGTCGGCCACAGGCTGTGGATCCAGATCGTTTGTTTTGTGTCTTAATTGTTGTCATTTCTTTTTATTTCCATGGGATTTTGGTCACCATAGCTTTCCTTTGGTGCATGGTACTGCAGCCTCAGTTCAGGATTTCGTTCCCCTTTGGCTGTAGGGTCTGCGCTGTGTGTGAAGCCGAGCTGACGGCGTGATTCAGATTCGTCAGCGATCGGCCGCTCTGACTCACCAGCATCCAGAGCCAGCTGGAGGGAGCCATGGAGGCCGATTCACACGTGTGCCAGCTCCCAGGGTGTGTGAGTGACTGTGTGTGTGTGTGCGTGTTTGTGTGTGTGTGTGTGTGAATGTGCGTGTGTGTGTGTGAGTGTGTGTATGTGTGCACATGAGTGAGAGTGTGTGTATGTGTGTGTGTGTGTGCACGTGTGTGTGCACGTGTGTGAGAGTGTGAGTGTGTGTGCACGTGAGTGTGAGTGTGTGTGTGAGTGTGTGTGTGTGTGTAAGAGCATGTATTTGCACATAATACCTGTAATGTAGGCGTGTGTGTACATATCTGTGAGTGAATGTGTGTAAGCGCATGTGCGTGTATTTGTCAGTTGTGTGTACATGTAAGATAGGATCTTTCATGTGGTGTTGGACGACACTCCTCTAATCTCCAGGAAAGGCTGAACACGACCCCAGCCACAGCACCCCAAAGGACTGAGCCTCCGACTCTTGCCTGTCAACTCCCTGCTCCAGGCAAAGGCAGGAGCTGCCCATAAACACGTGACCAACACATGGCCGTCCTGAACAGCTCTCTCAACAACTTCAGAGATCATCGCCCACTTGCAGCAGAACTCCACCTTAAATCCTCTCAAATACAGCAATTGGCTCACATGAAACAATTCATTTCAATGATCACAAAAACATCAGAGAGAGGTGTTGTGTTACAACAAACCCCATTTCAAGTGAGGTTCACCAATGTAAGACCAATCCTGGTGCAGTTAAGGAATAAAGGAACCGGCTCCTAACGGGTGAGCCTTATTTAAATTGGCACTTTCGCTGGTCCTGCAGAGGTTAAAAACAGATTGAGGATAAATCTGAAACAGAGGAGCTTTCTCTGCCTCCTCTGTCCTGAGATGTATAGGATCACCAGCTGCCCCTGTTACACATAAGGAAAAGAAGAGTGTTCTACCTCACCTTAATAAGAGATAAAACTGCAGCAATTTATTGGATGTACAGTATTTATATTACATTACATTATTGTCATGTAGCAGATGCTCTTATCAACAGCAGCTTACATGGGTTACAGTTTTTCCATGTCATCCATTTACACAGCTGGATGGAGGCAATTGTGTATTAAGTGCCTTGGCCAAGAATACCGCAGCAGTGCCCCAGTGGGGAATTGAACCGGCAACCTTTTGGCCTTGCTCCTTATCACTATGGTACACTGCCACCAGTAATATATTATTGCAAAGAGGGGCCTCAACTGACATTAAAGAAGCTCGTTTTCTGGTGAAATTATATTCGTGCATTTGGCTGACGCTCATGGCATGTAATGAGGCTGCACATACGGGCGGGACAGATCCAGAAAACGTTGGTAACACATCGGAGAGATAGTGACGGTGAATAATGCGGTACCCGCAGTGCCACACTGAGTTATGCCGTGCTAGAGCAACAAGGAAGGCCGCAGTGACCTAAGTGCAAAAGTCACTGTGTTTAAAACAGCGTGACATTAACTGATGAGTGTTTATATTTATAAGTGCCAGCACGTGGTGGATGTGTTATGCTAATGCAGGGGAGATAGGGAGTTAACCAAGCTGCCGGGAAGACACTGAGAAAGGCACTGTATCTTTTTAGGGCTGCCTCCTCCAGTCGGAGCCAAAGCTAAAGAAAGAATTCATGGACGCTTGCAAACTAGATAAGGACCTTTGTACTTCTGGTTGTGTATGTGCGTGTCTGTGTATGTGTGTGTGTGTTTCTATGTGTGCTTATGTGTATGTGTGGTATACAGTATTCAGTGAGACAGTATTCAGTGATACAATAGGATGCTGTAACTATATTGTGCTTGCTGTGGTGTGTGTTATGGATGTTATATCAACACACACACAAACACACACTTACACACGTACACACATGCTCACACACACACTCATGCAAGCATACACATACAGACACACACATGCTCACACACACACATACACGTACACAGACACATACTCATGCAAGCATACACACATACGTGCTCACACACACATTCTCATGCAAACATACACACACACACACACGTTCACATGCTCACACACACACACACACACACACACACACACACACACATGCTCACACACACACAGTCTTATGAGAGTGTATACACACACACACACACACACACACACACACACAAATGTGCGCTCATGCACTCGGGGCTGTAATTGCGACTAACTGAAGCGAAGACTGTCAGAATTTCAAAATCTCTGCAGCACCCTGGCCGAGCCGCTGCCGTGGGAACAGGAATGTGATTCAGAGCGCTTGGCAGGCACGGCTCTCAGCTCCTAATTGGCCTAAAGTGATCTCTGAAAAGGCATGGGGTCTCGGGGTGCCTGGCGGTTCCCCCCGAAACGAGGGGAAGCCGTCTTTGTGCGGGCGGATAAGGGGGCAGTGTGCTGCAGCAGAAAGCCTGTGTTTATTGATTCCTGCCGCGTGTGCGGCGTGGATGAGGAAGTGTCTCTCGTTCCCTCCGGGCCCTGACCGCTCGACCGCACCACGCCCACTGACAGCTCGGAGACAGGGGCCTGATAGAGACCGAGCGAATGAACACACAGGGTGTACGTGCGAAGGCAAGAAACACAAAGAGGATCAGACACATAGGTCACACAAACAGGGCACGGAGACACAGGACACATTTAGAGGAAAGACACTGGATACAGCACATGTGACATGACTCCCCTATAGAGACAGTGCACATATACAGCAACAGGACACCTATAGGGACTATATGTTACATCACATTATTGGAATTTGGCAGACACTCTTATCCAGAGCAACCTACATAGGACACAATTTTTTTGCATGTTACCTGTTTGTATAGCTTGATATTTCCAGAGACAATTTTGAGTTAAGTACCTTGCCCAAGGGTACAACAGCAGTGCCCCAGCCAGGAATTAAACCGACAACCTCTTGGTTACGAGTTCTGCTCCTTACTACTGTGCTACGCTGCCACCCCACACATAATGTGACAGGACAATTACAGAGGCAGAAAGCAAAAAAAGGCCCTGTCCCAATCCCCAGGTAAGCAAGGTATGCCAGTGACCAAATCCATACCTCACGTGACATCACATGTGCACACCTGAGGAGGAAGGTGAAGGGTGTTCTTTGGGACCGAATTCAGACACACTCCGCTCATCATTTAGCGCCCTGGCTTGTGACAAAACAAGAACAACTCCAAAAAATTACAGGAAACCATGGAAACGGCAGAAGAGGTGACATCTGGAAAGCACACGGAATGTTAGCTAACAATATTGAAAAACATTACTAATCTGAAACTGAGCTTTAACACTACACAATTTTGAAAAATTGTGCATCTTCTCCTGCACTGATCTTAACCCATCATTTACAAGCAGTTTGGACACTAAAGGACAGTTTGGAGGTAAAATTAAATCAACCCGTAGAAGTAATGTTCCATAAGAAATAACAATAGCCAATGGACAAATGCACAAAACAATACTTTAACAAGTCCTGCTCCAATTAATCTCACATTTAGACAAGCAACGTGACAATTTAAATGGCAAATGAGCCTGGCAAATGAATAATTGGAAATGCAAAGCTGTTTGTCACAGTTCCTGTTCACTTCTAATTAAAACGCACTGGAATCATTGCTGTCCAATGCTACCGCTTCTTAAAGTGTGTAAGGAACGTTTACTTCACACGGTAAAATTCCATACCGCTAGTGGTATCGTAGTGTTTTCAAACATGAAGGGCACAAGCTTGTACATTTGCTCGGAGGGAGTAACTGAGGGCAAGTTTCTTTTGTGGATTGGAATATCCTCAGTACCATTTTTAGGGGAAGGGCTTAGGGTAAGTGAACAAACGTGCAAATTGGGACGCAGCAACAGACAAAGCATTAGAGTAACGATACAGATGGAAACGTACAGATACAAGAACCGTAGAGATAGGACAGTGTACACATGTGAAGAGAGAGAACCCTTACAGAGACACGAAACACAGAGACAGAACATTGCAAACCTAAATGAAGACTATAAGTCGCCTATAGAAACACAGCGTTCAGAGGAAGCTGTGATATATTCAAAGACACAGCTGCCGTTTTTTTGGGCCGATCCATACCACACACGAGCCTCCTGACTGTGGTCTCTCTGGATACAGTCTGGTCCATTCCAATTCCATTCCATTCCATGCCCGATACTAGTGGGTGTGCAAAAGTGTTGATCACACCCAATTAACTCTCGACACGGGCGTGAGAATCTCTGCAGCGGTCCCTGTAACGGCTCGTTTTTACGCAGGTGAGATGTCAGAAAACCCTCCCCCTGGTCAGTGTAATTCAGCGTTTCAGCTGCACGTCTGCACCGTCACTTAAGATCTTTGTTGTCCTGTTCATTTTGTTCAGCCAGTTTGTCTCCCAGAATGTCAAGGCGTGAGTCAGTCAGCTCAACAGACCGTGGCATCTATCACATGGGCGTGTGTGTGCATGTGCGTGTGCAAATTTTGTGCGCACATTGTGAGAGTGTGTGTGTGTGTGTGTGTACGTGTGTGTACTTCTGTGTGTTTGAGCATTCTTGAATACACACATGTGGGTGTGTCCCTGTATCTGTGTGTGTATGTGTGTGTGTGTGTGTGCATAGCTGTGTGTGCACGTACATGGGTGTGTTCCTGTGCGTGTGTGCGCGAGTGTGAGTGTGTGTGTAGCTGCGCATACTTGAATGTGCGCGTGCGTGTGTGCATACCTGCATGCACATGTGTGTGTGCACGTACGTGGGCGAAACCCAGTGTGTGTGTCCATTAGGCAGCTAAATCTCAGCATGTATCTCTGCTGATATCTAAAAAAGGACAGAAAGGTCAGCTTCCATCGTGTCGCAGCCGACTCTTTAAAGGCCTTCACTAAATCATCCCAGTACGCGTGCGCTGAGCTGGAACTGGAGCCTGGAGCCCGGAGCCCGGAGCCCAGAGCCCGGAGCCCGGAGCCCGGAGCCCGGAGCCCGGAGCCCGGAGCCTGGAACTGGAGCCCGGAGCCCGGAGCCCGGAGCTGGACACTCAACAGGACTGGCCTCTTCGGTCAGACTACACTCCCTCATAAACGGGATTGATTTGTTTGTTTGTTTGCTTGTTTGCTTGCTTATGACAGACAAATGATTAATTTTTCTTCAGTGTTCTCGGCTTCAGGTCCATCCATCAGAGCAGGACTGCAGCGGTTGTGCCAGCCTTCAGCTTGTTATGACAGAGCGAACTGCCACTTGTGCATATTGACAAAATGAGTAATCAGTGTTTTTTTTTTTTTTCTTTTTCCCAGTTTCCAAGTCCAGGCATGTCCTGGAATTAACCAACTCTCGGCTACTGCTTGGCCTTCACCCCGACCGACTGGCTCTGGAACACTCAGGCCACGTTGCCGTGGAAACGGTAGCATTCTGGCTGCCTTCACTTAGTTTCCACGGTTGCACAAAGCAGCCACAACCTCAGGCTGGTCCTGTGGAGCCAACGGCCTGAGTTTATTTCTTATTGTTTGAGTCATCTTTCTTATTTATGTTTTTTTTTTTAATATCAAAGGCAGACGTGAGCAACAGCAAATAAGGACATGAACTTTTTACCAGCTGGTGATGGGATCGAATCCCAGCAGGACAATGTTGGCTCACCGCTCATCACCTCGGTCTCTCCCAAACGTCTCAAGTCCATAGCCAGTCATGAGAAAATGGTCTGGAAACGGTTAGTTGACACCCATCTGAGTGCAGCGGTAGGTGTCTGAGCCATTGGGGTATGAGCCGGCTGTTCTGGGATCAGTTTGGTTGGCTGAGATGTGTCTCAGAAACAGAAGTCCCCTAAGGGCTGAGGCAGGGATCACCCAGGGGACATCCAGCATGCTTCACTGGTCCATTCTGGAGGAGACAGTGACACACTCCACTCCTGCTCCTGCCACGCACCCCGCCACCGGCTGTGTGTGTGTGTGTGTGTGTGTGTGTGTGTGTGTATGCATGTGTGTGTGTGTGTGTGTGTGTATGAGGGGACAGGGATAGGGGGTATGTGTGCATGTGTGTTTGTGTGTGTGTGTGTGACAGTTAGGAGACAGTTAGGCTAGGGGAGACTAGGCCTTGTGTGGATGTACTTGTCCTGGGCTACTCCACAAACACCCTTTTCTTGTGTTAAATCAAAGCACATAACAAATCACCATAAGTGAAGCCCCTCCCACTGAGGGCTGGGGACTCTTACATCATGGAAGTATGGAAGTAAGCAAGGTGTGGCTCACTGCTTTAGGCTGTAAGAAACTAGCACACCCTGCTCAGTCATACTCCTGGAATACGTCAATGCCACTTCTACTTGAAATATATACAGTGCCAAAAGTTAATTTCTTTTCTTTATTAATGAAGGGTGCTTTGAATTAATGCTTAAAGAGATACATAGGGAAATGAATATGTGTGTATATGTGTGTGTGCCTGTATGTGTGTGTCTACATGTATGGGATATTGTGTGTGTGTGTGTGTGTGTGTGTGTGTGGGTGGGGGGGGAATTTTCTGTGTGTTTAGGTGTGTGTCTGTGTGTGTGTGTTCTGGAGCAATCCCTATCTCCTTCAGCACTTTACACACGTAATCCACGGGGACTGTCTCTCCTCACAGTCGGTAAATATTTAATACGAACTCTCCCCACAATCCAAAGCCATCGCTTGACATTTCACTCACCCGCAATTAGAATTATTCCTCAAATGCCACACTTTAATTGCGTGCAGGGCCCCTTAAATCCACGCACGCCGCCCCCTCTCTGCTCGGCGGCGTCCCGAGGACCGGCCGCTCTTGTCGCCGGCCACTTTGTCAACATTTAATCAGCTTTACTTATTATCGCGCCGTTTACGGGTACAGAGCATCTGTCTAAGGGCAGCACTATGCGCAGCAGACCCTGACAACCACTCCCTCTCTGACTCCCGCTCAGTGTCTCCCTCTTTGTCTTTCCTTCACTCTCCCTCTCCCTCTTTCTCTCCCTCTCTCTCCCTCTCTCCCTCTCCTTCACTCTCCTTCACTCTCCCTCTCTCTCTCCCTCTCTCTCTCTTCCTCCCTCTCTCTCCCTCTCCTTCACTCTCCCTCCCTCTCCCTCTCTCTCTCTCCCCCTCCCTCTCTCCCTCTCCTTCACTCTCTCTCCCTCTCCTTCACTCTCCCTCCCTCTCCCTCTGCCTCCCTCCCTCTCTCTCTCTCTCTCTCTCTCCCTCTCTCTCTCCCCCTCTCTCTCTCCCTCTCCTTCACTCTCCCTCTCTCTTCCTCTCTCTCTGTCACTTTTCGGCTGAATCCCTGGGTATCTCTCACGCCGAGAGTGTGCGCTGGACTGGAAACCAACACTTCATCCCTCTCTCTCCCTGTCTCGCCCGCGCCATCGCCGAGGCGATGCCCTATTTGAGTAATTGCCTCCTGGTGCCCCACTGTTTGTACACCTAGTTAAAGGCTTTCGCTCTCGGTGGACTGACGCTGTGCTTTAGATCAATGATGGATCATTTGGGGTAAAATCTGACACTGTTGTTACGGCCAGTCAAGGTTAACTTGGGTTAATTGATTAAATCAGGAGTCATACAATTAACATTCCCTCAGACATTCATATGTATTCTCAAAGATTTTTTTGCACGTGTTTATGTAATTTATAGGTTAATTTCAAAAGTACAAATTCATGTGTAAAAAGCATGTAATGGTGCCTTATCTTGAATGCTGTGTAGATTGTTTGTGGATTATGGTCTTTTTTCATAAACTTACTTTACTTTAATTAATCAGTGTTCTATGAATATATATACATACAGACAATACAAATTTATTCATGATGTGCAATTACCACAAAGCAATATTTTACTGCTAATCAGTTCTCTTGTCTCCCCTGCATGTAATCCCCCAGGACAGAGACCTAGCCGACCTGACAAAACTTTTTCAAAATGCCTCTGTAACATTCTAGCGATGTCATTACGCTGTAGCAAATCTGGGAGAATGCTCTTACCTTGTTTTCCCCAAAACAATATCCCTTGGGCATGGATTACCCAAACTGTGGCTCCATTCGTGAAACTGCCACCTCTGGAGTGATTCCCTGTCCACCGTAGGAGATGTGGGTCTCTGAAATGCATATTTCAGAGCATCAGAATGTCAAAAGGGATTTTGGACAATCTCTATTTATTTATTTCTTGCTTGTTAGTCTCTATCTGCGCTGGCGGTGTATTCCAGGACAGGTGCAGATGAGGATGGCGTCTGTTAGCCACTTACTCTCAGTCTTTTAACAGCATGAGAATTCCGCCTATTTCTTGCATTAACTTCCTATCACAAGGAGCTGGTCCCCTGCAAGGATTTATCCCTTCCCGATTGCTTTTCCTACCTCCTTCCTCCTCCTCTTCCTCTTCTTCTTGTTTTAATTTTGCACAGTAATCCACCTCTTCACTCTTCATCTCAGTCATCGTATTTCCAGGGTCCAGAAGAGACTCGCTGTTTACAGCCAGTCACAGATACACTTTGCCGCTTTGCCATTATTAATAATAATGCTACAATAAATATAATGTTACATTCTTTAAGTATTTTCTGGTATGTCTGACATTCACGCAGGGCAATGACAGCAACACTGTACTCTTTCTTTAAATTTTTCATTTCAACATTTCAGCACATTTATGAAGGAACACATACAGTACTTATAAAGGAGATTAAATTTACTGTCCTATGAACCAGTCAACCCCAGCTGGACGTGACCTTGAATGACTAGACTTTAAATAAGGAACTTGTGTGTGTGTGTGTAACACTGACATTACTCCGAGAGTAGCCATAGATAGGGAGTCAGATATTCAAAATACAAAAGCACATAGAAACTGTTTGGGTTCTACTTAAAATTAAAAAAAGAATTGCTCACAGTGCATGGCTGTTAGGATACTGATAGTAAAGTTATTCTGCTAGCTGCTCTGAGTGGGTGCGAGCAATAGGCTCCAGACTGTGAGATTCGGCAACAGAACCTTTGCTGGTGACCATGGTGACGCCCACATGTCGTGATAAATTAGGAGATGGTGAACCGGTGCCTTTTCGGCGTGCCGCCCCAGTAACAAGAGGTATCGACCGGGGGGGGCACTCCCTGTCCCCGCTCTCAGCAATTAGCTTTTCATCTGTCAGTAACGCGACTGTCTGCGGTCCAGCCACGCCCCTTCGCCCCCGCTCGAGGAATGGCACACGCCCAGCCGCGATCTTTTTAACGCTGCATTCTGCACCCTCACCTCTGGATCACCGTCCATCTGAAGCCACGCCTCTCTCCCAAGCCGTAAAACTGTCTGCAGAAAAGAGAGATTCCCAGAAGAGGCGTTGTAATGTAATGTAGGCATTTAATTATTGATTAATGTTGGCATTAATCAATCATTAAAAGGAGCCACATCCAAATATCTGGATTGTTCATAAGGTCAGAGGTCATTCCAGCATCTGTGACATGAGGTAGCATAGTAGCTTAGTGTTATGGAGCAGGGCTTGTAATCAAAAGGTTGCGGGTTTGATTCCCTGCTGGGGTGCTTGTGTTGTACCCTTGGGCAAGGTAATTAACCCGCAATTGCCTCAGTAAATACCCAGCTGTATGAATGGGTCACATGTGAAATTGTAACCCCTGTCAGCAATGTGTTATTATTATTATTATTAGCCAGGCAGGCACTCTTACACAGAATTACTCATTTACTTTTAAAATACCTTGCACACAGGCACAAGCGTGTTCTCCAGGTACTTTCTAGTTTTGGGATCATCTTCCTTATTGTCATGGCATACATATACACCTGTGTACACATACATACATACCTGTAAAAAATGCCCTTACATCTCTGAGATGTTAAAACAGAGAAGCAGAGAGGCAACACCTTGATATGACTGATCTTGACACACAGTGCTCAATTGTTTGGACAGGCAGTCACAAAAATTTGAGGTGAGGAAAAAAAATGTATCCTCTGTGAAGTGAATTAGAGTGAAAAGTGAGTTTCCCTAAACAGCAGAAGTCATAAAAGTGTGGCTTAAAGGTTTTATGACAGTGACGCTTAACCCCGGTCCTGGAGGAATGATGCGCCTGCAGGGTGTCCAATTCAGCGGCTTTTTTACCCACCTGACTCCGCATTGTCTGGATGGATCCTGTTTCACCCTCCTCCTGTGTTCTGAGACCATTAGCAGTTTAAGGAGTGCCTGTGAGACTGTCCCTCCCCCCAAGACCTGAGTTTTGTGGCCCATGTTCAAAGAGACCAGAGGACATTTATTTCGACACTTTTCAAAGGCGCAATAAATCACTCTCTCTCTCTCTGTCTGCGGTAATGGAATTTGAAGGATTATCTGTTCAATTGTTTTGTCACTTATGCTTTTGAGAGCTGACTGCAGAACTCAAAGAATGATCCCCCAATCAGGAAACGCATAATTATGCACACAGCTCGACCTCCACCAGAAACGATTCATCTCCAGCCTTTTGGCGTGATCAATGGTTTGGAGTCCAATCAATTGCTGACGAGTGGGGTTGTTTCTTTGTTTTGTTTTGTTTTATATTGTTTTGTGGTCTTCCATTTTCAGACGCTTTGGTCATTTCTTCTTCTCGTCTTGGGGCCCCAATGACACAATAACTTCTCTCCCCTCTCATTCATTTTCCTGTTTTGATTTATGGAGTGGGGGGAATTGTAGCATAGTGATTAAGGAACAGGATTTGTGAAAATTTGCTGGTTCGATTCCCCACTGGGGCACTGCTGCTGTACGCTTGGGCAAGGCACTTAACCCACAATTGCCTCAGTAAAATATCCAGCTGTATAAATGGATAACATTGTAAGTCGCTCTGGATAAGAGCGTCTACTAAATGCTAATAATGTGTAACGTAACACAATGTAACATAATGGGAAGCTTACCCGATTCGCTGAGACACCTGCTCCCTGACACACAGACGACCTGATTGGTTGAGGAGCTTACTTCCTGGTAATGTTACGACCCGGCTGGTTGAGGAGCAAGCTGCCTGGCACTCACCTCAGATAGATAGATAGATAGATAGATATGTATGTATACATGTATAAAGTTCAGAGGTATTTCTGTAGCATTTGTAAAACCCAGAGATGAGAATCACAAGATCAACAAGATCAAGCTATGGGGCCACAAGATCAACCCAAGCTATACCATTAACTGAATATTAACTTAGTTTATATGGAACTGCCATATTCATAAAATACTATATTTCCTCGCCCATAATATATGGCTTCAGTCCGTGTGAATTTTCAGTAAAATCTGTTTTCTCAAGCAGCAGATGTTCGCAATAAGGGCGTCTGGTTGCCTGGCCATCAAATCTCTGAAACACCTCGGGATAACGCACTGGGACAAAGCGTACGCACAGGAATTATGGTAGAGGGTTGCCCGTCATTTATCATGACATCAGCATGGCGCCGGCGTTATTAATGAGGTCTTAAGGTCCTGGCGTTTATTTATAATTAATCCACTGTTTTGCCTTAAATACCGTACATGTAGCTTTTTATGGATTTCAGACTCTTGTCTCCGGTTTTCCCCGCCTCGTTTTACGGTGAGTCGACGGGCGGAGAGGAGTAGCTGCGTGCGCCTTGGATCGGCATTACTAAAAGGCTACGGTACCGGCATGGAGATGCTGGGCACCGTGCACCAGCGGGTGAAAACGTCCGGCGAGGTCTTCAGACGTGTTCTTCACTCCATCTCCAACCCCAGTGATCTGGACTTTGATTAACTTATCCAGTTGTGGAGGGTTCATTTCTTTTCATAACCGACCATTAACTAGCAACGGATTACGACAGCTGTGCAATGTGCACTCACGTTGTAAGATTCAAACTTTTGATATAGTGGACCGTTGAGAGGTGTACCGCCTACTTTTAAACGGAACATCGTATGCGGCCTCGTTTTCGCTGTGTGTATGCTTTGATCATTTTTGTACGATAATCACTATTAGGAATATTATGAACAGATAAAGTGCATATTATGGTCTGGCACAAGGCAGGCACTAATTTTTGCAGCACTGCTTCAAAAGAAAGTTAAATTCATAACTGCGACATGAGACGCTGAATCAGACAATATTTTACTTTCATAACCTTAGCTAAGCAATAAATTACTTAGCTAATTCCGTCACAATTATTGACAGCATAAAGCCATAATAATGATCGTTCCGTTACCCTGGGGGTTCATTTTCAAAGACCTGCAAACCACTAGCACAATTCGTTTCATTTTTTTTTTCAGAAATGAAGTTCCCAGGGTGCACGTTTAAATTCAGTGTGAATGGCAAATTAATGTCATGAATCCGTAACTCTCGCCTAAATTATTGCATGGTATTGAATGGCGACATAGGATTTTACGAGCAATCTCTACTTTCAACGTAAAAAACCTGCAACGTGTCATTTCACTAAAGTTTGGCGTGTTTGGCGCGTTGGTGTGTTGTGTGACAGTCACGAAGGCTCCTCTCCTCGACGAAGTAGTTGTGGTGGTGATTAACAAAAATGAAAATGGTGTCTTGAACAAACTATCACGGACACTCTATTACTAATGCTTAAATATATAAAACAATCTGAAATGCCGAGTTATTCAATCACGTGGGAATCGTGATTGTTGTCCCCGTCCTTTCGCCCCTTTATCAGATGCAACACGACTACTGATTGACGGGGCGAGATGCCAAGATAGCGGTCGAGTGGCAGTGCTAACATTTACATCTTTCATAAGACGGCGCCCTCTCTCTTCCCCCATCTCTCTCTCTCCCTCTCTCGTTCTCTCTCTCTCTCTCTCTCTCTCTCTTTCTCCCCTTAGTGCGCACAGACACTGTTCGCTCTCTACATTTCAAGGACATTTCCAGTGGCAGGCAAACTTGTGCGCGTCTCTCTGTACCCTTGCCTAACCTAGCGTGGTCGCGGTTCGCTGCAAAGAAGACTCCGTGTTGAATCCGTCAGAAGTCTCGTTGTGATGTTGAAAATCTCGAAAAAAATGTTGAAGCCGGTATATTTTAAACCTTAAAGAGGAGGAGAGGTGTGCGCGATACGACGAAACAGGCTGAACTTTCAGAGTCGTTAGAGTTGAATGAGCACGCATCAGCACAAACAAGTGAGGGAAAGAAAAAAAAAACTTGAGGGGCTCTGCCCGGAAAGTTAATTAACATTACAACACAGAATAGACCCTGTTTCTTGGCTTAAAGGATCCCACATCAACCAGCAAAATTTCGTCCAAAAGTAGACAAGAGGATCGCCCTGCGCTGACAAGACTAGTCGGCAGGAAGCGACTGTTAGCAGCCGGGGTTCTAGGAGTCGTCATGGTCTTAGTCTTGGTGATTCTGATCCCGGTTTTAGTCAACTCCGCCGGGACGTCCGCTCGCTATGAAATGCTCGGCACCTGCCGGATGGTCTGTGATCCCTATGGGACTAAATCTCCAGCCACCGCCACGGCAGATACCGTCAGAGATAACCGCCTCGTCCAGTCTCTGCCCACCTTCATCCAAGGTCCGAAAGGAGAGCCGGGACGCTCGGGAAAGGCTGGCCCCCGGGGGCCTCCAGGGGAACCAGGACCACCTGGTCCTACGGGCCCGCCAGGACCGCAAGGAGAACCCGGGCGGCCCGGATTACCTGGACCACCGGGGGCGAACGGCGCTACGGGGGCAATCAGCGCGGCTACCTACAGCACAGTTCCCAAAATAGCGTTCTACGCTGGCCTTAAGAAACAGCACGAGGGTTACGAGGTGCTGAAATTCGATGACGTGGTCACAAACCTGGGCAACCACTACGACCCCACCACAGGGAAATTCACCTGCTCCATCCCAGGGATATACTTCTTCATCTACCACGTCCTGATGCGAGGAGGGGACGGGACTAGCATGTGGGCCGATCTTTGTAAAAACAACCAGGTAAGAGCGTCTGCTGAATGACTACATGTAAGCGTAACAGGTCAGGAAAAGGCATGATATAAACACAAAATGCGCCGTTAATTCAAATAACTTCCCAGGCTGCTTCAAATATATTGATACATATCAATATATAAAAATGAGTCACGAGCAAGAGTTGAAAAGAAATGGTATGATAAGACGCAGAATGTCACGTAGCCTATCACATCATATAAACCTGATTTTCCTTTTTCATGTGATAAAATGAAGAGAGAGCGGTAGGCGCCCTTAAAGTTTTTAAGCCATGAATTGTTTTTAACCTCTGGTACACATTTGCTCGCTTGTCTGAGGCGATAGCGCTATCAGCGGAATCACATGAAATATGCCCCCGTGAGGATAATAATTTAAAACAAAGCATATTGCAAAGGAAAATAACCCTCTCGTACGGCCGGAGCGAAGCGAAGCGCTGAAGCGAATAGACGGAGAGCCTATCTGTTACGCCTATCTGGCGTATAAGTCGCTTTCGAAGCGCTCCGGACGCGCAGAACGCTGAAATGGATTCTCAAGCACTGTTATCAAAACCCTCAACGTATCATTTCAGAAGGCTCGTGTCTGGCCGCTGTCATATCTGCGCGCTGGAGATCACTGAGACGAGCCTTCAGAGCTGCAACCTAAACCTCAGCAGCTGCGTCTCCAGACTCGCCGAAGTGCGTGAACCATTCAACACGTTTCCAACCGAGTCTGCGAACTTGCAATGACCACCTAAAATAAGCTGTGATGTCCGAGATCGCAAATTTAGCTTTTGATGGTCTGAAATAATGGAAGTGACGATAACGACGTCAGAATGAAACTATCCAATACTTGGAAAATGCTTCAAATTTAAAATCATTGTTATATTTGTAAAAAGGTAGCAGATTACTATAGTTCCGCACTAGAAGCCTTTTACAACGTTATGTAATTTAAATTCGGTACAAAGTTTTAAAACCTTACCCTCAGATATCTTGTCTGCTCGTCACTTGTAGGCTGTTATGAATATAGTTAGACATCAAGAAACATAAAACTGAAGTTTCACAGAAAATGCGTTCATAACTTCAGTGCAGTGATGACTAATACAACAGCTTATTCAAAATAAAAGTTTCGGTCAATTTTGTTTTATCATTAATTCTAAACATTGCAACGGAAACTGAATGTTCTTGTGTTTTTATTCTTGGATGTTCAAATTCCATTAGTATTGTAGCTACCTACTGAAGGAAATTCATAGATTTCGTATAATTAACATCAATGAATACCAATTTTATTAACCGCTCATTGAATCATTTTTGGTATTTTGATATTCAACTAATTTTCGAAATAAATAATAAAAAAACTTATATAATATATTTGGTTTTCCCCTGGGAACGTTTTATGTATTTATATGATTCGTTCATGGATTAACGTGTGAACAAAGCCTATTTTCACAATTTTACAACACAGCTAAATAAAGTAAGAAAACATTCGATACTGTATTCATTAGCTAAAGGCCTTCTGTTTTAAACTTTTTGAATGTTAGATAATAATGAGCTATAGCTGAAGGGAAAATACCGTGAAATACTATAAAGCGTTATACAATGATACAACATATTCTTAAAACGTCACAATCAGGTGGACGTCACTTGTAAATATTGAGTGTTGAACGTTTCGGAGGCTTTAAAATCAAAGCATTGCTATTACGTTCATTATTTTTATTTATTAGTCTTTTTTGCAAGGGCTTCAAATCATAATTATTGCGAGGGTTCATCCGTCAAACACGCGAAATACCCTCGCACATCACTATCGAAAGTCCATACCTAACAGTCCTGGCGATCGAAATTATCGAAGTTAGAGGGATTTACTGTGTTGGCACATGAGGGACCGTTAGATCCATTTCGCCCCCGGCAAATCAGTAAAAAAGCACACACAATGATTGATGTGGTCTCAGGTATGTACATGATTACACAGGTACAAGGTACCTTGTTGATATCTTGGTGAATATACGTTCAAACGACAGAGAACCGTCCGCGGAGACTGGCCGTTGACAGGGAATGGAGCCGTCCATGGTGCTGAAAAGATCATTTCTCCCCTTACTGCGCGATCAATTGAGCACCACAGGAAAATGATGCTATCGGCTTTGTCCGTACATTACTATTAACGGCATACTCGTCGACTCTTCAGCATCCCTCGGCATCCGCTCTTGGGGTATTTGGTGGCATGGAACCATCCCTTGAATCTCCCAAAACTCAAACTTTTATCATACAACATGATGGCAGTTTGGACAGCCACACTTCATCCTGCACGTATACTTATATTTCTTCAGCAGACCGCTTCTCTGCAGTAAATTACATATCCACATATTTTTATTCGTAAAGATGAATACTTGTTTAACTAACTCAGGTTAAGTGCCTTGCTCGAGGGTGCAACAGCGGTGACCCGTTAGGGACTTGAACCTGTGACCTTTGTGTTCTGAGCCCTGTCCCTTAATCACCACGAAACCCTGACTCATTCTGTTACACCTCCCCCCCAGGTTCGGGCCAGCGCCATCGCTCAGGACGCGGATCAGAACTACGACTACGCCAGCAACAGCGTGGTTCTACACCTGGAGCCCGGGGACGAGATCTACATCAAACTGGACGGGGGCAAGGCCCACGGCGGGAACAATAACAAGTATAGCACCTTCTCCGGGTTCATCATTTACGCCGATTAGCGGGGGTTCCCCCTCTTCCCCCTCCCCTCACCCATCCCGCCCCCCCTGTCCCACCGAGCTTGAGCCCATTCTCTCCCCCCCCCCCCTCCAATGGTTTTCCGTGCCTGTTTGACCCCCGTGGGAGGGGGGCACAATCTCCACAGCTCTGTCCCCATTCCCTGTGAAGCACTCGTTGGTGGAGAACCACAGACAACATGAGTTAGCCTCTAATTGAACACGCCGAAACCGCGGGTCCAGGCTGCCCCCCACCCTGGGCATCTGTGCGCTCCCTGTAACAAAAAAAAAAAAAGAAGATTTAAATGACTAAAAAAAAAAACAAGAAATCATGAAGAAAAAATACTACAAATACTAACATTGTGTCAAACGCATTGACGTTCTACCACCAAAGCTGTTATCCATGTGTATCTACAAAAACGTGTTTGTGGGAGACAGAGGGGTCCTGCAAGAGACTTTTTATAACATTCCGAATCTGAGATCTGTGCAATAACAGTTATGGTGATAATAACCATGATATCTCCAATGTCAAGCATCCCCACCCCTCGCTCCTCTCGCCTCCTGCCCCACCCGACAGCTCTGCCTCCACTCCTGTGCTGGACACTCCCTTCATGCCCCGCCCGACCAACTGCTGTCATTCGGCTGTTGCCGAGCGGAGTCAAAGAGGAGACCGTGACAAAAAAGAACACCGTATTACAAATACTCCAGCTGTTGTAATGACTCACCCACTGTAAGGTCCTTTTGTTCTCTGATGTGGCCTGCGACAGCTCAGTCTCAAAGGGAGGTCTCTGAGAGGGGCTGTCAGCAAGTTAGAGCTCTCGCACGCAGAAGAGGGGTCAGTTTAAGCGACCCCGCTCCCCCCACCCGCCTCTTAGCCAAAACGCCATCCCACCAAGCTAACTTTCTCACTTAGTCAGTCCCCAGACCTGCCAAATGCATGCCTGACACACCGAGGGCCGGCTGAGCCTTCTTATATTTCAGGGCATTTGCCATTTTGCAGCATGAAAATCTGTTCATAGATGCGATCGCCAGTGAGACATTTTAGGGGGCAGAGTGTTGCAGACGCTATTAGTGTCTAGAGATGACAACCAAACCCTGGCAGTAGAACGGCTTGACAATCTGCGGAGGTCTGCCATGTTACCATAACAAAACACAGACCTTCAAAGTTTGTCTTGGAATAAGCGAAATTGTTTTTGACACCACCCCCCCCCCCCAATTCATAAATGAACAGGAGTACAGTGGGCTCCCTCTCATAGTTCAGCTTCACTCAATTTAGCCTTCCGCGCACATGTGACTCTTAAATTAGCACGGAGACCGGCATGACGAGGCGGGCTGTTTCGGCTCCTGGTGAGAGCCGGTCATCATGCTGCCGACTCTCGTAAAGTGTCGTTGCCTTTATCCTCTAAAAAAAGCTACAGTGCTAGTATGGCACTGGCTCGAACTTGAGAGTGAAAGCCGATTCAATTTTAAGAGAGTCAGAGAGTACGGAGACGTCAGCCTTTTTCAGTGATCTTTTAATTAACGTTGTTCCACCATATGCTAACGTGGGAAAACAAGTCCCCTACTAAATCAGAAATGGTGGTGTTCGCAGCTTTCTCCACATCAGAGGAGGAGATGACAGATGGACAGACCTCCAATGCGTATGTTATCACAGAACAGTTGGGCCGATCGAATGTATTTTTTTATTATCAGTATTATTATTGTTTCCCCCAGAATGCACATCCCGTGTACAGTGTTATACTATCTACATTAAATGGATCCATTTACTCTGAAGGATGTTTTATTTTCATATCATGTTTGTTTCTGATTCATAAAATACCAACACGCATATCGACAGCAGATTAAACAGTCGCCCGGGTGAGTAGTTTGACTCACGGTTCTTTTGATCGCGGCTTGTTTCCGATCCTGCTCCTCCTTTGGTGTTCACAGCGTGGTGCACGGCTGGGAGGTGTGGCACTGCGCACAGCGCTCAGGCCGTTATGCCGTAGTGTCTTTCCCTTTGGTCAGTTCTGAAACAGTGAGGGAAGGCTGCTGTCTCGAGGATCTCTGTGGGGGGGGGGGTCCTAGAGTTTGGGCCGGGCTTGACTCTCGATTTCAGGGGCAGGCTTACAGATCTCCCCAGCCACATGGTCTGATCAGGGTCAGAACCCTGCAGGTTCTGACTGCGTCCCTCTGGACATTGGTTCCTGTGGCCATCAGTGCCTGCTGTTACTCCAGGTCAGGGGTTCAATTCCCGAACTCCAGAGCCAAACCAAAAGCTTTAAATAAAACGGCATCCTGAAATGTAAGAGTTGAACTGAGGTTGCAGTAGTGTGCCACTGTGCCCTGAGGGTGCAGGTGTAGAGCAGGCGTTTTACACATTTTACAAAGCTTTTGTACCCTTGTGCATAGTACTTCACCCACATAGTGTCACTAAATAACCAGCTGTATGACTGTACAAACTGTAGGCCATGTCGCTCTGGATAAATGTGAATGCAATGTAGTGTAGACACTGTGATAGGCTGCCCTGCTAAGGCAGAGCACCCCCTTCTGGCCGCCGTGGGGAGTGCTACAGTCACTGCTGTGAGTGGATCGGGCTTTGTCTCATTCTTACCTGTATGTGACTGCAGTTAGAGGGGGATCCTCCACAGGCATCCCACGTTGCACTGCAACTTCCTTTTGTCACACCAGCATCACAGATCGACTTCTTTCTCTGATTTTTCCCTCATTAGGGCTCTCACCCTTTACCCCATTTCCACGTTAGACCTCACGGTGCGCTCAGTATCTCAGCGGACCTGAGGGGAGCTGGACTTAGTAGGAAGTGATGTTTGGCTGGTGTTAAAAACACTGTGGATTTTAACAAACCAAAACCAGATACCTGAAAATGACCTAGAAACAGTTCTACACAGTTTTGCACTCGAGTTGAACGGCTTTACACTGAAGCAACTCCAGGGTGGTTTGAATGTGGCTGGTTTACTATGTTTTAGGGTTTGTCTGTGCAGCCAAAATTTCTTCTTTATGTTCAGTTGAGCTGCGTTGCTGGGCTCCTTATCAAGACATAGCAAGATCTCATGCAAGGACGCTACAAACATCAATTTAAAATCCTGCTTGCTGCTCTCTCTGTCCTTGTAGTCCTGCGAGTACAAGGACACCTCCTTTGTTGGCTCTGCGGTGCTTTGTTCACAAACTGTAATCACTGCAGTTTCATTTCATTTGGTCCCTTTGTAATTCTCTGCATTTGCATTTTTTTTTCCATGAACAGAAAGATGGGGCAATCAGTGTTAAATCAAGGCAAGATGCTGCTCTCTACATTTGAAATGCAAAATCAGTCTGCCCCCCCCCCCCCAATGCGAAAGAAACATTTTACCCCATCCTAGAAAAAGCAGGACATCCAGCCATCTACCGCCCTGACACTGCCAACATCACTGCCACTCTAAGCAAATGTTTCTCTCTCCCACTTTCCTGCCTGTTTTTGGGGCTAACACAAGTTTCTCCTATGCCCAAATGTGACCTTTCCTTAGTGCAGTTCATGTCAAGGGCTGCAGTGTGTTGTAGTGGTAAGGAGCAGGGCTCGTAACCGAAAGGTTACCGGTTTGATTCACCGCTGGGGCACTGTAGCTGTACCCTTGGGCAAGGTACTTACCCCACAGTTGCCTCAGTAAATATCCAGCTGTACAAATGGGTGACATCTAAAAACTGTAACCCCTGTAAGACTCTATGGGTACGAGCGTCTGCTAAATGACAATATTATTGTAAGATCTGCCGCACACTGACTAACAGGCAACCACCCCTTTCTGTCCATCAGAGCCATGATGGCAGGCCGGCCTGCCAGCTGAGACGATCACAGGCCACACCCGCTGTAGAGGCTCAGCGGAAAACCATCTTTATTGCTCCAAAATAACTTCACAGGAAGAGCGATCACACTCCCGGTTCCCGGCCCAGATACTCAGATTTAGGCAACGTGGTGTCAGCACCATTAACAGGCCCGTTCTCCCCCGCAGCAGGAACTCATCCACAGCCTATCAACACCCCTCGTAATGGCAGCTAATGAAACACTGCAGACCAAGGGCAACGCGCCCTGTCCAGATGTACTCTTTATTCATCCCCACCCCCCCCTTTTTTTCTTTCCTCTTCGGGCTTATAATATAACGGTTACTCACTGCCTGCTCCCACTGATGTCATTCATCACATGGGAAGTCACTCCGTGACGCCACCTGTTCTGAAACGCCGGCTCCTGTGTCCTTCAGCGCAATCTGCCCGCCGCCGCCGCGTACGCGTTCGGTAATTAGGCTCTCTCTCTGCACCATCAGGAGGATAACTCACGGGGGCCCTTTCAGTCTTAACACAAGCCCACATTAGCATACTGAGGGTTTGGCGGTGCCGGGGTTACGCGGCGCTTTTTTCCCCCGCAAACAACGCTGCAAGATCTCCAACGAGATCGAGACTTCTGTCGACGGAATATCAAGCCTTTGGCTCTGGAATATTAATTGGCGGATTTGGCATATTGCAGCTGGTTGACACAATTATTTTACAAAGTGTCATTTTTATTTTTATTTTTTTTTTTTAGCACCATGAGTTTAATAGCACAGTTTGTCTTCACAGATCTGCGGTATAAAAACATTGCTTACAGCTTGATGAATCTGATCTAGTCATCAAACTCATGTTCAGTGCTCACTGATTCACTGTTCTGTTGTATTATACAATCAAGTAATACAGATAGAAATCTTGTTATCCAGTCTGTTAATGTGACCTGGTCATTAAACTGAATGATTGCAAAGAGAGAAGAAAGTATTCGCAAATATTAACTCCAGCACCTATTGAGGCTTTGATTCACTTTGGCTTGATTTCCCTACTGCCAAGTAAAAGGAATGCATAGTGACCATAACCATTCCTACACCATTGCTGGGGTGTTTCAGCATTGCCATCACACATTGCCACAATGTTACAGCAATGTTGTGAGAACGTTACAGGTAGCTGGTTTTAACCATCTCAATGCCAGTGTTGATTGTTGTGTAACTGATCAATAATAATGCTTTGAATCACTTTTTTTGTGTTAATTAACAACAGAAGGTTTTTCATCAACATCAGCGCAGTGATTTAGAGAAGGCTTTTTAAAGCCTGGCACAGATGAGATTCACTGAGGGGGAAGGAAAAGAGAGGTGAAATGAAATGGTAGAGACAGTTCCCGCTTTGCCCCGGCGAGCGACGCTTCATTTGAAGGTCAGCCAGCGTTTGGGGTTCTCGATCAGGATCTTGTCCACCTGGTTCTGGCTGATGCCTCTGGTCAGCATCTTGGGGACGATGTTGTTGAGTATGTGAGAGTAGCCGTGTCCGCCGTACTTGGTCAGACGGTTCTTGGTGTGAACGTCGTGGGCGATGACAATCTTGTCCTCGTAGCCCTCTGCCACAAGGAAGGCTAGGCTGGGAATACACACACACGCACGCACGCACACACACACACACACACACACACACACACACACACACACACACACGCGCGCACGCACACACACATGCACACACGCACACACACACATGCACACACGCACACGCACACACACACACACACACGCACACGCACACACAAGGACAAACATGTAAACAACAAAAATAAAAGAAATTAAATCTACATATGTGTGTGATCCCCATACTGCAGCTTATGAGAAGAAGGTATGCATGTGTATGTGGTGGGTATATAAATGCCCCTTAACTGTGTGTGTGTGCGTGCGTGCATTGAAATTGATAATTAAACTGAATTGAGTTAAAATTGAACAGCATAGTAACCTGGCATTACTCCAGTATAAAAATGACTTATTTACTCATCAGCTACTCCATTTATTTTGCCTTACCTGGATTCAATTTCATTCCATCTGACGCAAACATGAATTTATTTTATTATTATTATTAACTTCCACCCCTGCTTAGCAACCAGTTAGGGTCCCTAAAACCCCCTCTAAAAATGGGGGCCATCCTCAGTCTGACAGCAGAGTAGAGTGGTAGTGTAGAGCAAGCCTCACAGTACCCAGGTTAGCAGCCCCATTCCCAGGCAGGGCACTGTAACTGAACCCTTGAGTAAAGTGCTGAACCTGATTCAGGCTCTGAAAGCATCCAGATCCAATACGCCAGAGTGAGTATAAATAACCCCTGCGAATTTAAGGGGATGGGCGAATTGCCCCACGTTATTTTGCTTTCAGCTGTTTCCTCGAAACAGCACAGCCAGCCATGAGAGATGGTTTTTACTGTGTCCCCAGAGAGAGGGGGGCAGAGGAAGAGAGAGCGAGAAAGAAGGGGGGAGAGAGAGGGAGGGGGCATGGCACAACAGTTTCTGGGAGTTTTACCAACGTTTTGTGCAGAAAGCACCGGAGCTCCGTGTGAGCTGCAGCTCGAAGACGCAGCTGAGCGGTCCACACTGCGGCACGGAACGCAATACCCTGCAGCTGCACACGGCGCAATGCAACGGGTCTCACTACACCCACGGCACACGCTTCCATTGGGTGGCGTAGCCCTTTCATACCAGTTGGACTGGGGATCCGCTCCAGCTGCGAGTCTTTTTGCTGAGTCTGAGGGCAAGCCTGTGACCGGTGACACTTTGTGGCCTCTGCTGAGCTACGGCTGGAGTCGTTCAAGGCGTTACGGCTCTTGAATTAACGGTCACTTTAGCACCCACCCCTCTCGTCGGTCCACGTCTTCAGTCCAAGGGAGCGGTAGCGTGTAATGACATCAAGCAATGATGCCAAATGCTCAGACACTGTGGTTACGGCGGTTGTCTGAACTCGAAGGTACTGTATTTTTGACTTTCTTCTTGAGCTCGGCTGTAGAAGGCCAATGCCATGCCAACAACTTGTGCAATCAATGGCAAAGTAAAAGTATAATCCATAACACCACGTAATAATACATGGTGTCAGTGATACGCACAATATGAACTCCCAGCTCAATTAACTTTCACTCCGGTCAAGGTGTGGATGCCGCTCACAGCGGCCAAACTATCACCCTGACGGATCTGGACCAGCATTAAAGAGCCCAGAACAAGAGATTTACAGCCACTGGCGGAGTTACCAATGTATAAATAAATCCAAACATGACAGTGAGCGGTCACCCGTGGATGTCCTAATTTCACGCGCGTATCACGCACAGCTGAGAAAGCGCCCGGAAAAAAAAAAGCCCGGTCCCCAAAAAGCACCGTAACCTGCTTTTGATACCCACCACAACAAAAAAAAGCACACATCATTATCCAGATGCTCCCTTGCCTTATACAGAACACATGTGCTCTCTAAGTCCTGCTGTACTTTCTCATGCATGTAACATTACAGCTCAATCTCAGACCAGCGCGACACAGAGCAAAAAAAAAAAAAAAGAAATAAATTCCGAGGGAAAACACTGAGTATGATTTATCTAGCACAGACGGAGCTGGTAGAAATAACAATTGGATTCTGGGTCAGGGATTGGAGAGGTGGAAACGGACCGACAGTGTGGTTATTTCTGAGTGCTAGCACACGCGGGTGCATTTATAATGTTGACGGCTTCCTCTGTTTATTTATCAAAACCGAGCAGGCGGACAGGAAACTGTCAATAGGCAAGGGGGGGTGGGGAGATGGAGGGGGGGGGGGGGGGATAAGGAATGTGTTAGAAATATGATCTGAAATGCAGTGGCCGGGATTATACGTCAAACACTAACACATCCACCTGTCTGGTTACAGTAACCTGAATAGTGTTGCTCAGGGTTGTTAATTGCTTTAAGGGGGGCTACAAGCACTACACTTAAAAATATAAATATATGAAATGCAAAGAGCATTTTTTTTTACTCTGTGTTAATAGGTGGATCAAAGGTGTCACCTGTAGCAAAACGGACAGCCTGAATGGGACCATGGAGCAGAGATTACAACCAGTCGGTCACAGGGTTGAACTCCAAGGGCTCTTTTGCACCTACTCTTAAACCTTAGTGAAACTGAACAGCTGCCCCGTTTCAAGTGAATATGAATGGTTTCCTGATCAAGCATTTCTCCACTTGGGCTTTTGGACTACCCCTGTTTATACTAGTTTGAATTCCATTCCATTCCATTACATTATTGTCATTTAACAGATGTTCTTATCCAGAGTGACTTACCCAGGTTACAATTTTATCCATTTACACAGATTTACTGATGCAATTGCGGGTTAAGTATCTCGCCCAAGGGTACAACAGCAGTGCCCCAGTGGGGATTTAAACCGGCAACCTTTTGGTTACGAGCCCTGCGCCTTACCACACTGCTGCCCACGTGAACTTCACTAAGAGAGGTTAACTGCATGCTGATCGGGAGTTGACATCATGCAATGTTTTTCTGCTGTCAGACTTTTAAAAGTCCCAGGGGAGGCAGTAAGTGTATAGCATATATATATGTATATGCATATATAACTGCATACGACTTCCTGGGTGAAACAGGAAGCAGGCACTCACTTCATGACTCTCTGGTAGTCGCTGGGCATGTCCACTTCCGGGTTATAGGGGTAGTTCAGCAACTCTGTTCCGAAGAGGTCATACTCCAGGTAGCTGCCCAACTTCGCAAACTCCAGCAGCTCCCCATGGTCAAATATCGTCCTGAAGACAAAGCACAAAAACCAGGAGACGGATTTACCCAAGTGTTCGGCTTGAATTCAGCGCATTTTTGTGGGTGGGGTGGTCTTGTCCGGTTGGGTCTATTTGTGGGGCAACCGATCATGACCGCAGCAGGACCACAATAATGACCTCCGACCAGGTGCACAGATAAACAACACCGGCATTCCAGAATACACCAGTGTTATTGTAACATGGGAAAAAAACACACACACACAGGGCGCATAGAAAGGAGATTAATCAGACCGTACTAATCGATCGCAGGGAGTCTGTGCATCGGGGGGGGGGGTTAGAAAAGGGGGGGGGGGGGTTTGAGTGTCTCATCAAGGTACCCACACAGAATTAATACCCCAAGAGGGATGAGTCACAGGTCTGTGTGTATGTGGCGTGTCAGAGACTCAGGGTCTATCACATGTGCAGGCTCGCATTGCCTTCTGACTAATCACACAAACAATGTAATAAAAATCACAAAAGGAAGGGGTGTTGCATACAAAGTGACTATAGTGAGTGAGTGAGTGCTATACTCAGTGTTATACTCGTTTAGTGAATTTGTATAAACCTGGGAGTGTGTATAGGGCTGGCAGTGCGATGCTGAGGCCTCACCTGTCCAGGTGAGACATGACGGTTTTGTTGATGTCTCCCCCGGCCTCCTGTAAGATCCGGACCACGGCACCGGGCGCGGCCGGGTTCCGGCCAGGGTGGATGATGACGGGGCAGCCCAGCTGGGTCTGGGCGTGGGCGGTGGCCCGCAGGACCTTGGTCTCGCTTTCCGTGATTGGCCAGGACGTGCCGATCTCCCCGATGACGCCGCACTTGATGTCCGTGCCGTCGGCGCCGTGGAGAACCTCGCTGACGATGATGTCTGTGAGCTGGGGGCACACAGGAGACTAAATGAGACTAAATGAGACAAAATGCCCCACCCACAGACAGGGTCCAGGAGGGGGGTACAGCCTGGGTCTTTAGCCCTGTTAGAACCCTTATGGCCTGGGTGCAAAAGTCAAAGGTTTAATCCCAAAACAGACCGCACTGGCCACGGTGCGGCTGTGTTTATTTGTGCTGCGAGACTCTTACAGATTCACAAACTGCAACCCAGTCTGCTACAGGAAGTGATGTCACCGCAAAGCCCCTCCTACAGCTACAAAATCTTATTTTTAGAATTGATTTCATTTAATCTTTATCTAACCAGGTCGTCCCACTGAAATAAAGATCTCATTCTCAAGAGAGACCTGCTGGCATGAAACTCGCAATACAAAAGCACAAAGATTACAAGTCAGTAAAATCACAAGTCATGCAAACACATCCTCACACGGTAAAATTCACTCTATCCCATACTTAACACATTCATTACACTCTTATCTGTCTGACTCATGGAATGACCAATGGACCAAACACAACATGTGAGAAGACACAGATTCAAGGCTGGAGAGAAAATCTCCAGAGTACATCTCCCAAACATGCTGGGAGGAAGGATAACTGACAGACAGTGCTAGATCCACACAACCTAATGGAAACCTCACAATAAACCTACACTAATTCCCTTTCTATTAGGAAAGCAAAAAAAAAAAAAAAACAAAACCCTAAAGCGTCGACCTGCTCACTGTACCTTCTCCACAGTCATCTTCCGCATCTCATCGGAGTGCGTGACGTCCACGTAGTACCCCGCGCCGGCCACGATGTGGACGCCTGTCTCCCTGGCCAGGCGCTGGAGGGTGCTGACATCGCGGCTGATGCCGGTGGTGGTGTTCTCCACGATGGTGCCCCCTCCTGCCCGGCGGTAGGCCAGCAGCTCCTCCCTGACCGCCTCGGTCTCCTGGTACAGGAGCAGGTTCTCGCGGCTGCTGTAGGGGTTCTGCTTCAGCCAGAACAGGTTCTTCATCTCGATGGGGGCCTCGGCCACGCCCTCGTCGCCCGGCACGGGCGGGAAGTAGCAACACTCGAAGGTCATGGTCAGGTGCTCATGGGTCATGGTGCGGCCCAGCTGGCCCGGGTCCACCAGGCCCAGCACTGTCTGTACCTTACCACTCAGCGCCGACATCACCTCTGAAGTCCCGAGAAAGCGCCTGGGGACAATCAGAAAGAACGGCAAATCTTGCTGAAAGCTGCATGTTACCCATAGGGCAACGTAGCCACAGATAGTAATCACCGCCCTCCACATTTACAAACAGCTCTAGCTGCAGTTTATATATGGAAGCTAGAACATTACATTACAGCCATTACAGAAATTTGCTGACATCATTTGCAAGTATGCTGAGCACCCACTGTGGTGTGTTCACTTTAGTGCAGTTAAGTGTGCAGTAACAAAATAAAGACCGACTGAACTTGATACATGCTCTTCTTTACTACTGTTGCAGTAGTAACTGCCCTTGGCAACTGTGCATTTGCAAGCTCATTTACCGTAAAGCGGTGTACTTAGGCCACATGTGTACAATTGCACTTTTATTTACTGCGTTAGGACGCACACTTCGCATGTACGATTATGCATAACGGGAAACTGCCAAAAAAAAGTTTCGTAGCTGTATCTATTTCCTTTATTAAACAGTGACGACACAATTCTTATAATCAAAAGATGAAACGGTTACTTTCTCCTCACCGCGTGCGAAAACCTCTCAGTATTCCGTTTATAAAATATAACTGAGCGACCAGATTATTTTCTTGTTTGACAGATTAGTGAATTAAGGTGAATTAAACAAACAAACCACAAAAAAACTTTCCTGCGGTCACAACATCCGTCGGGAAGCTGAAGAAGACTAAAAACCGTATCACATTGCATGCTCACTTTGCGTCTATGACCCGACGGTCGCCGGTTACTACAGTCACTTTTTTATATTCAGCACCAAATTTTAGAATCAAAATTTATTCTAAATGGTTGGGTTTTGTTTTAAATTCACGCAAACCGGATTTTAGATCCATCGCCAGGGGCTTAAAATACTCTGAAACAGTTACAGCTCTACGGGGACGTCAACCTACGTTACGCTCAGCCAATGAGTTTACAGAAATAGCAATGCTTACAGTCCCTCCCCTCTGGATAAGAACATTGAACTTTCAAGCGCTGCCTTCTACTCTCTGTTCTCTCTTGCAGGTTTTGTTGTCTGAACAGCAATGTGTATGATAGCATGTACACATTAAATACCTGACGAGCCCGTATACGATTAAATATTAGACAGCTCATCGCTGTGTCAAAGTGCTTGCGGACGTTGTGGAAAATGCTGACCCATACGCACGCAAAGCGATTACTAGCTAGGAAATGTCACTTAAATTCGAAAACGAAAGACTGCAAATTATACAAATTATATCACAGTTTGAAGTTATTAAAAGAAAAAGAAAAGTATAAAACGTGTTCGTTTCTGGCAGAGTACGAGTTACCGAAGTCTTGGATCGTGCAAATTCAAACTGTTGCGATATATTTTAAGGGCTTGCACGCACGCTGGAAATGCACCGGCTCAAATGGAAAGTTTTAGCTACGAAGCTACAGGATTAAAATGACCATGCACAAAGTGCTGGTGGTAAGAATGCATGCATGTTGCTTCCCCACGGTGCAAACAGAACGGAGTTCTAGAACAGCGTCAAAAGAGCATTCTGCACTTCACGGAGCTTGCAGCGATTAGGATAATGAACGAATTCCATCACAAATAACTATGAATTTGCGCCAATCACTGATTCGTAAACTGATTGGTACCAAAAAAGACCGGAGACCTGAAAAGATATGTCCTTCCCGTCCGGGATTTGTGGCCGGCTGAAAGCCATGGCAGGCAAGTCACGCGAGTAGGCGACTTTAAGTATCGCGAGAATGCGCTTCGGTCCCGAGATGCAGCTGTAGAGAGCGAACTGTCACCGGATATACTGCCTGTCTGTTCGAAACTGCATTTTACTCACTTTCGCGTGTAGAGACACGTTGATGAATGGATTATTGTTCCTACCAACAAAAAGAGTGTCATACGGTTAATTGTGTGGGTATCAATCCGCTACAGCCTATGGTTATCTAGTGACCGCTCCCATCTTCGAAAAAAGTCGAATGTTACATTACGAACGCTGTTCATTAATTGGCAGGGAAACTTAAAATGCGTCCCTTGTTAGACATGATTTATAGTGGAACTGCTCTGACTGGTCAAGACCACGACCGCAGTGCACAATCTCAGATCGGAATCCGTGAGCCCAGAGCTGAATGCCGTCATTCCACATTGATGTATATGACCTTCCTAATAGCAATAATTTTAGTTATCATTACAATATTAATCACCTCACCACTGAATATTTTGATTCTAGCATCAGCACTAATCATAACACCCTTACAGAAATAATTTTTGGCTGCAACACCAAGCAGACTTGGACAAACAGACATACGATGTATGTACTCTAGTTTTGTACACTGCACTCCCGGATATTTGTGTAAACAATTTAAACATGCTTTCATCGTGTATATGTATTTTGTAACCTCTCATTAATCTAACCAAAATATGATTTGCCCTTATCTCTGGTCATGGATTTAAGAACGTTTGATTATTTCCTGATGGTAATAAAATATCATAGACATTACTTAAATTATGAGAAAATGTTTCACAAGATTAAAAACGCGTGCACTTTGCAGCTAGATTGAACATAGCCCCGTGGGCTTTTCTAAATTGGAACACCGCACACCTTCGACATGCAGTGCATTTATGGAGGGTAAGAAATGCAGCTCTGATTTCAATCTTGTAATCTTCATCAGTAAACATCAGTAAACAAATGTTTTAATCTCGGTGATGAGAATTTACATGGCCCCTTCCCCGCGCTGCGCGGTAGCCCCGGAGAGTCCATTACACAAAAGCTCCTCGCTGGAGAGACGTTGATTTGATCAGAAGTGACAAGTACCGTGGAACTATCCGGCCAGGGATGCGATTCACTTCTACGCTTATCAAATCTGCGGGAGAAAGAGGCTATTAACTCACAGCAAATTGTGCCAAGTAGCTTAAAGGCCCCTGTCTGTTTCAATACTACTGATATCTCCATTTGTTGTTGGGTGTGAAAGAGGCTGTTGAGTCTTATTAGAAGGGATTTGATAGGAAAAGCATGTTTGTCACGCTCCCTCTCTCTCTCTTTCTTCTCTCTCCCCCCTCCCCTTCTCTGTCTCTCTCAAATCAAATCAAGCTTTATTGGCATGGCAGGTTAAAACCAGAATTGCTATAGCGTTGACAGACTGACTATAAAACACCTAAAGCGCATCACTGTTATTTTTCTTATTTCACTCAATTGATATATATATATATATATATATATACAGTGCCCTCTGTATTTATTCATACCCCCGATTAAATAGCAACAAAAACCATGACATAATTGGAATAAAAATGCAGAGGATTTTTTTTCTGCTTTAAAAAGATATTTATAAGACATAATTTAATCTAAATATTCAAACTTTTCTCGATCATCTTTTCAGCTTGCATGTTCCTCACGCTGCGCTTTAATTGCCATGCAAATGAAGTGCTCTCCACCCGTGAGCAGAGAACTCCCCCTGACTTCCCAGTCTCTGCTCGGGAAGGCATCAGCGTGCTGTATTCCCCCATTCCAGGAAGTGAGAGGTGAGTGGCACTCAAGGTCCAACTCCCTGCAACACCAAGTGCGAGCCCTGAGGCATATACGGGTAGCTGTCTTGGACCAGTTAATCTGTTTATACTTTTTCTTTGCAGGGACGTTATTACTTCATAAGTTTTCGGCTGAAATTGACAGGTACGCCTTCAACGTTGCTGCTGTTTGCCTCTAGTGCCCAGCAGAGCAGGCATGCTGAGTTAGTTAGACCCTCTTTTCTCTGTTTTAATACAAAATGTCATCTGATGTTAGTATGAAATTTGCCACAAAACAACCAGCTGATTCTAAAACACACACACACACGCACGCACACACATACTTGCATTACTTTTTATATCTGGAAGCTGTCCAGGTATACAGCTACATATCTACACGGGATAATATTCCCTTCTGCCCATTTTAACTCGCTTTGATATTTTTCAGTTTAAATGCAAGTGCTGAATCACACCCTAATGTCATATTTGGGCTATTTAACTCAAGAATCATTTAACTGAAGCGTGTTCTGGAAGGTGCCCGCGTAAACTGCTAATTAGATTGATTACCCAGTGACGCTATCGGCGGAAT
Organism: Megalops cyprinoides; assembly: GCF_013368585.1. Lineage (NCBI taxonomy): Eukaryota > Metazoa > Chordata > Actinopteri > Elopiformes > Megalopidae > Megalops > Megalops cyprinoides. Next base: position 3,014,174 of record NC_050606.1, read on the forward strand.
GAAACAGGTTCCCGGGGCCCTTTCGTTGGGCATGACGGTCTGTCATAGGCAGATGTACGTGCGGACTTTGCAGGGCACCAGTCCAAACATGGCGTCAAGAAACATTACTAAATTAAACACTGATTCGTGTTAATGTCAACAAATAGCACCCAATGTATTTGTTTAATGTACCAAATTCGCGGTCTGTGCCTAAAGCATTTGTAATCGCAGTTTAAAGTCTTTAGGGCGTGATCATCTGGGCTGGCTTCCATTGATGAGCGATCATTTCGCAGCGGTATATCTCACGATAATTACCCCGGCTGTCACAACTAGTGTTGGCAATACATTTCAGTATTGATCCGCTGTAAAGCTGTGCGCAGATCGACACAGCTATTCTGCTGTCGTTGGACATTAACAGCGAGAGGATTCTGGCTCCAATTCTTTCGGTCTTTGTGTGGTTGTCTGCGGTATACAGACACTTTCCCTCGGGAGAGACAAGGCCGGGAGGAAGTTAATCTCCAACTCTACTATCTTATTAAAAAAAAAAAAAAGAATGTTATTTTTTTCTCTGAGCCCTTAGTCTTTCCCACCTCTCTCTTTCCCCTGAAGATTGAAATAAAGTCCAGGCCAGCGGAAGACAAATCAATTGTGACATTTCTGGATGGAGCGCGATGCATTTAATTAGCACAAGACACAGCGACGAAAGCTGAATTACCCGATAAATCAGTGACAGGCGCTGAGGTGCCGGACAGAGGATGGGACTGTCTGTGGAGACGTACAGCGCCCGGAATAACCAGGGAGCCCTCTCCATTTAGCTGGCACTTTCCCCCAATTTTTCAGCGCGTAACGTCGTTACTCCCTGACACCAAATTGCTGCTAATTGCGCCGGCGGCTTTGATAGATCCAGGCGCTTTGCGCTGCAGACTCGCACAGACACGCGCCCAGATCGCACCATATTTCTTCCGGAAGCGCATCTTGGTGTCTGCGGCGCTCCTGACAATTTCTCACGTCACGCAGAAAACAAGAAGTTTGTTTTTCCACTCGCCCCGGCAAAATTATCTAAAGAATAACGCAGTGGTAAAGGAATATGGTGTCTGTTGGACTGGACCGCTGGTACCGAACATTCACACAATGGTGCCGTGCCGTTTCAGCCCTACGTTAGCATACTGACACAGGAAGGTTACACGAGCGTTGTGACTTTGGTAGGTGGACGCAAGAGGACAATGCATATGCGAAGAGACATTCTAAGTTCCGAGCGTTTTGACAGTGAAGATGAAAGTTGCTGAAGAAGAAAAATGTCTGGCTACGCGGACGTCCAATTGCACGTCTCAGAATTACAGACCGACGATTCTCCCACGGTAACATTTTAGAACTAATATGAGCTAGAACACATTGTTGAGTATTAACGTCAGTTCATTATGACTTCATCAGGTGGTTACGTCACAGTCCATCATCCAATTGGCTGGATGTTCTTAGACGATCTACCCTACACTGTGCGTTTATGTTAAGATACTGGAGGAAAAAAATGGAAGGAACAGATAATCAATCATGTAGAATCAGCACCGGCCCAGCTCACCCACCCACTCACCATTTTCTCCCTTTGCTCTCTGCTTGCATTGGCTTGTCCTTTCTTCTTGTCTGAAAATGAATCACAAGTCTGTCATCTGTCTTCATCAGTGTGGTCAGTATGGCTGGACCGCAGACACATATTTCACCATCTGTGTCCACCATTCCCTGTGGCAGATGGACCGCACGGGCGTGTGGTGAACTCAGGCCAGGGCAGGAGAGAGCTGTGACCCTCTGCTGTTTCATCCCCTCCGTCCTCCTTTGCCCAACGCCCCCTCATCCCCCCCAACTCCCATCCAACACAAAAAACAGAGCCATTCGATTCTTACAAAAATAGCAGAACCGCCACAGAAACAATTCTGAAATAAATTTCTCCTTTATTTTACACAGTGCAGGAATACATCAAGGTCCTCACAGCCTTGAAGGTTCAGAGTGGGAGAGTGCATGTGGTGGGAAGACACGGAGCCCTTGGGTGTGATTACAACTGTGAAGTGAACAGGATTGGACTGTAGCTCTCCTGGGAGCGGGTCCCATCCTGTCCTCCCACCTACAGATCTGACTGCCTCCTGGAGCCTGTATGTGGCTGTGCTAAAATTGTTGCTGTTTGTGGACTTGTTTTGTGGAGGAGCGTGTTGCTCGTTGCTTGTGGGGTTGCAGTATTATATGGGTGGGGCTGTGCTGTTAAAACAATCATGGAGTTATTGCTGGTTTTTGCACTTCAGGTTTTTGTGCAGGAAGGTTGAGTTGTTGACTGGCTGGTGATTGTGCAGGTACATTTGCAACCCACAGAGCACACAATCAAAGACAATATGTGCTCCTTTTTGTCATATACACTGGCTGACAGAATTCATAATTAATAACTTAAGTCTCCAGCATGCTTGCCATGTTTACGTTTCTTAAAATCTACAATATGAGAGATCCAAAACTTGCAATTTTTAAAATCTTCACTGTATGTGAAAGAAACTGGAAGTGAAAGAGCTTGTCTAGTTCAGGTGGTATTAGAGAATCTGAAGAACATGAGACATTTAATGACAAAAACAGGCCAGTCAGACCCGCTAAGCTCAACACTGATACTCCCTCTGAGCATCTATGAGTATCTGGTACTGTGTGGAGCCTGGTCAAGAACATTCTAAGGGCCTCTGGTACCTCTGCGATTCATGGTAAGCTATTCCATGCATTTATAAATCTCTGAGTGAGTATACTTCCTACTGCCAGTGTGAAATTCGCCTTCAACTAATTTCCACATGTGACCTGCTCTTCTGGTGGAAGAGCTAGCCTTGAATTAGCTTCTGTGGTCCACTGTATTAATCACATTAAAGAGAAAAAAATTTTAAAAAAAGCTCCCTCCCAACTCTCCTCTCTCTGGGACTAAAGAGATTAAGAATCTCTGCTCCCGGTCTCTAATTTACGCGGCTGCTGCCTGGAATCAGGTCAGTGCTGGGTACTGTGGAGCTCGATGTTCTCATGCTGAGTGCTGGTCGATGCTTCCTCCTCGTCCTCTGGCACTGACTGACAGAGAAACGGAAACAGCGCGGAATGTTCCGCTTGTTATATCTGACTGACACCGAGAGACGCCGATCAGATGCTGAGGCGATTCCTCCATTGCCCTCTGTGTCTCCCGGGGGGGGGGGGTGGCCGTTTCGGGGCAGGGGAAGGGGGGCATGGGGGCCCTGCATCGGCTGCCCCGCTAGGGATTTTTCTGTTTTTAGAGGCATTTGGTGGAATAGCGATCTATTACAGTGATACCCTTTGATCCAGTGCTGTGACATTTCGCACAGCGTATACTTTACAGCATATTCAGACATATTGATGGGTTTCATGGTGACACATTCAACAACACGGTCACCACAAACCATTGATTTCTTTTTTTTTTTTTTTTTGCAATCATTACCAGTGTTATGAGACACCTCCCACACCACCACCATTATTATTATAGCTGTGGTCAGTGGTCTGACTCCCCATGTAAAAGAGATGCTGATGTAATGAAATTAAAGCATATAGATTTATTTCAACATCTCTGTGTGTTATACAGGGACCAATAAAACACAGAATCATTCAACAAAATAGCTCCCATCAACACGTTCACCAGATGACATCGACATGCGACCACATAAGCATACCAGAAAAGGACAGAGGGAAACAGGCTTTGCACTCCGCTGGCCCACACATGAACACGCTACACAGGCTCTCAGACCCAACATGTGTATTCACAACTTTATCTTGGATATCAGAGCTCTGTGGACATTTGGAGAGACACAATCATTCCCCAAATGTATCAGCATCTCTTATTCTCTCCCTCTACCCCTTGTTTTTTTGTTTAGAAAATCTGCAGCATGGTTGTGGGTGTGCATTATTATTTTTCCCCTCACTTGTAATTGTACTGACCTTGTCGTTACAGCCTGAGATGAAAGCAAACTCACGTATTTGGTATCAAACAGGAAATCTAGGTTTAATTTTTTTTCAGCTCGCGTGACTGTCAGCGTCTTCTTCCACGGCTGCATTGCAAAACAAAGGACCGTATTTTCACTGGCTTGTCCATCCTATCCACAGCGTTTACCGTTTTTTGATGGTCTATGTCTGGATGTGTTAAATATGTAGTAAATATCAGCCCTACTCCATCCTGTTCTGAATTGCATTTATTGCTCACCTTGAGATTTGTTTGTCTACATTTTGAAATCTTTCTCCAAATTGCCTTATTCTCCACTGCAGCAGGAAGTGGAGTCTGGCCCCTGCTATAGGCCACTGTGACCTCTGTACCCCTGGTTTAGGCTTCGTCACGCTCTCCAAGCTTTGAAAACTTTCCTATATCTTGAAGCATCTGCCTGTAGTCCAGCAATGACCCCTGACTCCACATGCCGCCGGTATCAGTGATATATTCTTACTGCCGAGTCAGAAAAGCTTCAGCATGGGAAACTACGTCAACACAATTTATGTGGCTTAAGCCACTGCAAATACCAAGACATGACATTACAGACTTAGCCACATGCAGCTGTCACAAGGCAGTGACTCAAAGGAACTTAGAGGTACTCACAGAATGGCAACTTGGTGCAGTCTTTAGGGAAAAGTGAAACTCAGGGAGAGTGTTTGTGGCATACAAAGTGTATTCCTGCATGCTATATATGTCCATCCAGCAAACCCTTGTAGGTTTATATTTTATTTTATTTATTTTTGAAGACATTGTTGGGTGTTTTTTCCTGAGGACATAAAGGTTTGTTTCAGGTTACAGATAGAAATGTTAGAAGACAGTTGTGAGGAAAATTCTGGCTTTTTTTGTTTTTCCCTTTTTTTTCCCCCAGAGAATAGACGGGCCTTAACAGGGTGTATATTTACTTCATCAACGTATCTTGCGATTCCCATTTCCCCAACGAAAGCCTGCCCTGGCAGTGTTCCGCCAGTGAAAGGACTTCCTCTCGACCCTGCAGCGGGTGCGAAATGCTGATCGCTCACCCGGCCTTAAGCGCATCCCGAGGTTAATAGGAAAGGCAGGCGCCGCTTCACAGCGGAGGGAACTTTCACAGCGAGACCCCTTCCGTGCCCCCGTCCGTCAGAGCCGCCAGCGCAGACGGTGAGGAGAGACACGCGAGTTAACGAGCGGCGGTGCAGAGGGGGAGGGAGACGCCGCCGATTCCCTGTGATAAGAAAGACATGAGGCGTCGGAACAAATTGGCGTTCCCGCGGCGCTTTTTCCAGGTTGCTATTAATAGCACGTTAAAAAGAGAGGGGAGGGAATTAGACCGGGTTGCATGGCTGCGTGAAGGAGATTAAGAGGTTGTCGTTTGCGTTGCAGTGGGGCAAAAACCAAACTATGAAACGCGCACGTGCGGAAATAAGACTCGCGAGGGATACGAGAGCATAGATACAACTTGACCTCGACGTTGGAGGTTAATTGTCCGTTTGTGTGTTTGTTGGCGTTTGCATAAATTCGCGAAAATTTAAGGCACTTTGGGTTTCTACAGAGTTTGCAGAATGACTGCAAAAACATAACAAACGTCAAAGAATAGGTTTAAAATCCTGTGTGCTTTCTGCCCAATTTTAATGCTATCAGGGCACATTTAAGGTCCATTAGAGAACAGAAGAGATATTTAATTTATTCAGCAAGGGGGCCAACTGTTCATTAGAGCACTGGAGAATATGCTTTGCGTAGACATAAAGTTTAAACAGTAACTCTTTAAGTTGCAGCGTTTGCCTTTGAATTAATGCCTGCTTGCAGATTAGTGAAATATTTGATTTGTTCAGAAATGGCTGTACTTTTCAGATAAAACGGTTCTTTGACCATCTTACAGGTATATGCAGCCTATAAAAATGATTTCCATGTTCTATATTAAAACTGAATAATTTTCACAAGCATGTCGTAAAGATGTTCCACTGCTGTGCTGATCTGAACTTAATATAAAAATGGCTCACAACTGAAGAGAATCTTACCTGCATGCCACACAAACTGTGGTCCATTATTCTGTCATGAAAAAAATGTGACAGAATGAAGGACTATGTTATCTTCTGAAGATGGGTGTAAGGGTGGAATAATGATAATAATAGTAATGGCAATGTTTATCTTTTTTTTATTATTCAGGTAAGCTTTATACAAATTTTAAAGATTGTGAAGGATTGGGCACTGTCCCAAATTGACTTGGATGGACACGGCATCTCTACAAAATGCATTCGAATGCACGGACACGTTTGTGTGACGTTTTATCAGCAGGGTCTTAATGGCGGCAGCATCCCGCGCGTGCTGGGATCCCGGGCGCGGCAGGATGGAGCCGATTTGGCGCATTGCCAGATGACCCGCAGGAAAGAGCTCGCCTGCTCGGAGGAACGATGTCTCCGCTACCTGTTGTTCCGGGGCACCGCTCCAGCGAGTGTGTCCCACCTGCGCAATATAAAACAAATTGAAAGCTATCGGTCTGGCCTCGGGAGGGTTTATTAAGAGGTCGTTACTGCTGTCACTCTCGTACATCACGGCGGCTATTTTTTCTGCAGTAGCTTTTGGAAGCCGAGATGAGAATTTGATGAATAAATATGACCAATATAAGTTTATGTCTCCATAGAAACCCCCCCCGTGCCCACCTCTCTGGGCACTCCAAGCCTGATATTGGCTGGAAGAGCGAAATCCATCCCAGAGCAGGGCCTTGATACAATACGGTACGTAACGAGTATAACCATGTTTCAACCTCACCAGTCCGCTCAGAAGAGTACTAGTCTAAATCAGCGTCAAAGCACATTCTTAAATTCAGCGTGCTATCGTTGCCTTTTCAGCAAAAAAAAAAAAAAAAACACCAAGCAGCACCCCTGCGAAAGAGTGAAAGAAAGGCATGAATGAATGAATAATTAATAAAGTGAGGTGCAGGGGTCGTAATCCAAAGGTTGCTGGTTCATCTCCCAGGTGGAAAACTGCCTGGGGCAAGGTACTTAACCTGAATTCTCAGAACAAGTAACCAGATGTGTAAATGGATGATTTGTTAAGTCACTGGATAACAGTGTCTGCAAAGAAAATTTAATGTAGCGTGCTCATGTGAAAGTTGCCACTATTGATCAGAAAAGTAGAACAAGAATGTGCCATATAAAATATACCCGCCCATTATCTCACTCAGTTGTTGATTGCTCTCACTCCCCACATGTGTTGATAACTTCTTTAAAAAAATAGAAAAGCCAGCATTAAAATTCAGTGTGCTTTTTATTTCCATTTGCTTTACATACAAGTCAGACAAGTCATTTAAAGGATGGCACCAATGTTTTATTTGCGTGTGCACAGACATAACAACCACCTAACCTTATTGAACCCACTTTTGTAAGCAGCACAGGATAAGACTGTCTGCCAAATGGCTAAATGTAGAATGATGCTGGGAGAGGCTATGTTCTTTGTTTGCGAGAGAGTTTCTGCCATTTTTCCCTGGGCTCTTTTTTATTTTTTTGCAAAAATTAAACGGACAAAAACTGCAAGTCTAACGGGGATCTTCCTGAAGTGGATATTATAAGGGTTTCAGTGAAAGGAGCATCTCTGCATAAATATACTGTGCTTTTGGGGGTATATGGGGGTATTTGTAGATTTTATCCATCCAAAAAAGAGCTTTTAAAAGTATAAGAGAAGTCCCTCTCTCCTGCTTTTTCCTTCTCCATTTCACCATCTGTTCCTTTTTTTTTTTCTTTGACTTTATCATATTCCCTCTGTCCACCTTTTTCTCTCTCTGTCATACCTTTTTTACTTTTCACCTGTTCTTTTCATTCATTTGGTCTCTACTTTCCATCCTTACCCAGTTCTCCCACTCCTTTCCAACCTCTCATTTACTCAGTTTCTTCTTTCCATCCCCCCTTCTTTTCCCCCCCTCCCTCGTTCTGCAGCGAGAGGCCGGCTCCTGCAGCCGGGATCGCCGCCGCTTCCAGCCGCAGGTAATTAATAAGGTGCCACTTCCCCCGGAGTGACGGTGTGCCGACGCCGGCTCGCCGCGGCTCCCCCTGTACGGCAGACAGCTGCTGTCAAGGTGAAAGCCGGATGAGGCTCTCCTACCCCGCGTAGCTGTCATGTTCTTTCAGTCAAGTGCCGGCCCCTGAGATGGGCTTTCAAAGAGGCGATAAAGACGTGGGGAGAGCAGGGAGGCCGCTGACACGGGGGCCAGATCTCAGCCCGGAGACGGTTTTAAATGTTAATCTCTCACCGCCGAACAATGAAGCGAAAGAGACACCCCGACCGCAAAAAACCTGACTCCCGCTACCCGTTATTTTATATTCAGTCTCTCTCTGGGCCCAAGGGCTCACACACATATGAACTGAATCTCAACAGAGTCCCCGTGTTTCAGCATCTCCCTCCTTCTCTGTCCTCCAACATTATTATCATCAACCTCCGCCCACCCCCCTGACACCTGATATCTCGAGTATTTGATATTCATTTTACGTGTAGTGTTGTGATGCATTCTGGATTCTGTGTTCTTGGGACTGCTGTATCGCAGTATACTTGCTTCCATCAGATTGCACAAGTTAACTTGCGTCGGGGCTCGAACAACGTTATGCTCACACTCGCTGGTCTGGAAGTGTTGTTAGCCTGATCTGACGCTGTTACTCGTTTAAATTGAATTGATACACTTCTGTTCTTTTGTGCTGGAAGTCACTCTGGATAAGAGCGTTTGCTAAATGCATGTAATATAATTATCATTATTATTATTATTAGTATTAGTAGTAGTAGTAGTAGCTGTAGTAGCACCAGCATCACTAGCTGTAAGGGTAGTTATAGCAGCAATGATAAAAAATAAGAAAAAGAACATGAATTAATTCATTAGATCTTTTAATCATATGTGGAGTGCACTATGCTGTGAATGACTGCAGCACCAAGACAAACAGATCCCCATCCTGGAGTCTCACAGTCCCTTCCTGCACCGCACCGGACACAGAGAGCCCATACCCCCCCCCCCACCAACCCCCCCACCCCCTGTTCTCTCCACACAGATCAGCCATTAAGGGAGCCTCCATAACATCTGCATGCGGTAATGAAATCAGCCTGACAGAAATGGATATTAACGCCCGAGGGGGGTCCCGCTGGTCCAGGCCTCAACCTGACGAGAAGCAGAGGGTTCTGACTCACTGCTACATTAACATTTATCTGCCACAGAGACAGGAGAAGACCCGAGAGAATGAAGCCGTCAGCCCTCTGCTTATGAAGAGTGAATGTGCACTGATGTGTCTATGTGTGTGTACATATGCATTCATTTAGTCTGCATAATGCATAAGGGTATTATAAAACAGAAATCCATTTTTAATACATGCACATGCATACACACACACACGCGCACACACACACACACACACACACACAGACGTGTGGAGGTGAGGGAGATGCAGGTAGGATGGGGGAGGGAGGGCAGGGAGTTAGAGTTTAGACAACTGTGAAACAACTGAAAACTCTGAGTCAACTGTTGCCTACTGTCAGAGTGATGTCCTAGTGGGCGGCCATTTTGGCTCACCTGTCATGGGTTGCCACCTGTGCTGCCTCGGTCCACTTTTTAAAACCTGGCTCTCTGTGCTATATTGTGGAGCTGTGATCAGTCAGATCAGAGCCAAGGTGTAGATTTTGATGGGAAACTGCATTACATCACTGAGCGTTCGAAACCTCTACACCGAAAGTGATTGAACTGCTGTTTTATTTACCCAATAGATGCTGGGGCCACTGAAGTAGCAGTCTCATATTCTGCACCCATGCAGCCAGGAATCTACCAGAGCTGAAGTGCTTTTGTTAGGGGGCCAGGAGGTTTCCCGACCGACTGTATTGCCGACCCTGGTTTGCTGATACTTCTGTATGGACCAATTCTCTGCTTTTTTCTGTGTGTGTGTGTATGTGTGTGTATGTGTGTAAAAACTGTTCATCTGTCTGCCCCTACTTCACTTTGATTCAGCATGAGTATGTTGTGAAAAAGAGAGAGGACGACGTTGGTCTGCACCTGCAGAGAGGGACGGAGGCATCGGGGGGTGGCGAAATCTCACTTTGTCAGTGCCCTGCTGTCTGGCTGTGATACGTCACACTGCCAATGTGCTTTTTTTCCCTCTCGTTCACGCTCTCTTTTTTATGCTAATTACCAAAGGCGTGAAAAGCAGAATCACAGTTGCACGCAGTGCGATACTTCTGTTGCCCCCCCCCCATTCCTTCTCTATCTCTCCATCCTCCCTCCATCTCTCTGCCCTCACCCCTCCATTAACCTTCCTTCTCTCCATCTCTCTTGCCTCCATCTCTCCCACCTCCCTCCGTCTTTTGCTTATCTTTGTGTATCTTTCCACTTTCCTCTCTGCCTCCCCATTCCTTCCCCCATCTCCCGCCCTTTTCTACTCCTCCCTCTCTGGGTTGCCTCTCCCTGGGCCTCCCTTGAGTCTCTCCTTCCCTCTCCCTCCGTTTCTCCCAAACTTTTCCTCCTTCTTCCTCTCTGCATCTCTCCTTCATGCCAGCTTCTAATTCTCCGTCCATCTTTTTCCCTCCTTCCTAGATTTCTCCCCCTTACTCCCACCTTCTCTCCCTGGTTCTCCCTCAGTCATCCTACGCCTTCTCTCTCTCTCTCTCTCTTCCTCTCCCATCGTCTGTCTCTCCCTGTGCTTGCGGTGCAGCTGAAACGGGGCAGGCTCTGTAGAGTCCTTCCACTCCAGTGCCCCGATTACAAACCCGCACACCGAACAACCTGCAGCGCAGACTCCGCTCCTCTCCGGCGTGTTTGCCGTTTCTCAGGCGTCAGCTCACGCACCCAAAACTCTGGGGTTTTAGTTTAGTTGAAACCCGCCGTTAAAGAGTCTGTGCAAGAGAATGACTCCGCGAAATGAGCTAAATCCGGCTGTCGGACGAGGTGCGGAAGCAGATCTCAATCGGTGTGAACCGTGGGAGTGTGGACGGGGCAGGTTTTTAGCACGGGACACCCGAGAAGTGGGTCGGTGCTTCGAATCAGAGCTTAAGCCGTGCTGGTGTTTACCTTAAAGGAGGCACTTCCTTAGAGCAGGCAGTGGATTGGACAGAAGACAGTGTGGTTAACAGAAGAGGGGCTGTGTGCATTGTGAGAGTTGCTACATTTTACATATCAGTTCAATTTTATGCCACAAAGCAAAGGTACTTTGGAGAGTTTGTTAATTAGCGAAGTGTGGTGGGTGATGAGCAAAGACAACCTGGCCAGTGGACAGGAGAGCTAAGTCAGGAGTGGAGGAAATGCTGGATGCATAAGACTGTGACACAGAGAGATAACCGAGCTCCTCAGAGAGAAAAATTAACTAAAACAGAGAGCGACTGGCAATCACTGGGCTGCAGTCACAACCTGGCTAAAAACTGACAAGAAACATGACCCACCGGCTTTGTTAAATTGTAACTCACTGCCATTCAAAATGTGTCAATATTTAATAGTAATAATTGACAATATTGTTATCACACCTCATACCCACACTACATGCTTAGAGTTACAAAAAAAAAAAAAAAAAAAAGATCAACAATATTTTCGACCACTGAAAAACAATAGCAGCAAAAAAAAAAATTACATTCCCTTGCAACGTTCCTCATGAAGTGTGGGACAAACGTCTGTGAGTCACTGTTTGCATGCTCCCTCTAGCGGTGAAGAACGGTAACATAACAATTACAAGGTCTGTTTATCGATATGAAGTGCACGCAGCCCATCGTTGGACCCAGAAGGCGCTCGTGCAAAAATTCAGATACAATTTCTATCCTGCAGAGCGACTCTTTGGGATGTAATTCCTCTTTTTTCCTACAGCACGTTCACACTTACAATGTGCCGAGTTGAGACATGCTTTACGTTGTTTTAAGCATGAGGTTATCTGAACATTCTAGAATTCTTAGCCATGCTTGCAGGCGCATGGACTTCTGCAAGCGTCCGCCCAGCCTCTCTGCATGCGTGCTTGCAATGCTGGGTCAAAGAGCAGTCATTTTTGGGTCAGTGGTGCTGAGCCAAAGTTTCAGATACTGTGTGATTAGAACCAGAGCTTGAGTCTGATTTGAGTTGTGACTGAGACACCTGACTATCATGCAGCATGGCTGTCAGCAGTGAAGTCAGCAAAAAGTCAACTTACCAGATCTGATTCTCACTTATTCCATAAACACCTTCATATTTATAATACTTATAAATAATGCAGAGGTTCTCTCTGCATTTTAAACAGGTGTAAGTCAACAGCACACTTATCAGGCTTGATCAAGCCTATCAGGTGTGCGTGTGTGTGCACTTTAGGAACCACAATCCGCAAGCACGATTGTGTAAAACTAAACTGGTCCAAAAGCTGATGCATTTGATGAGCTATTTGTAAATACACCTGATACAGTCAACGTTAACGAAAGCCAAAAGGAAGTGTATGTTAGCGTGACTGGCTGTTCATTTGATTTGTATACAACTTGTATATTGAAATAATTTATTTATATTATTATATACAAAATTGGTATAATATCAGCCTTTGCCAGACAGTTATTAATTTTAATTTTTGATAATATTTGGTAGTTTGGGCTATGTCCATGTGCTGGTAGTGCACAGAGTGTGAATGTCGGCTCTGCTGAAGAGAAAAGACAAACAGCTACCAAGACACTGCTGTCTCAACGATTTCTGCAGGTTTTAAGATTACTGTGCCTTCTTAATCTTAAATTATTGTTAAATCTCATCATGCATATGGAAGAGAAAAGACCAAGAAAAGACTAGTGTGTTTTTTTTTATCATGAATTAAATATCAGAACACACAAAGCTAGCCTCTGTTTAGTATATCTGGAAGTTGGCATCCTGCTGCTTCCTGGCATGAATTAGGCCTCATTAGAGTATAGTGGGCACATAAACTGCTGGTGATCCATAATAAGAATGAAGATTTTAATTGGATTAGGATCGTGGTCAGGGTGCCCCAATACAGGTGGGTTCACATCCCTGTGACTGTAGGGTCCAGGCCCCCAGTTATAAATGCAGGTAGTAGCTTGCTAGGATTTGTAGTGGAAACAGAGACACTTAGTTCAAGATCAGACATAACATAGTCCCAGACTCTAGAGTACAGACAAAATGATAAGCTTAGCTGTGCTGAATCGCCTGTTCTGGTCAATGTATGTTTTTACACTCTACGGGTCTAATATAACAAGTGCACATCACCTTCATAGGAACTGCATAAGGATTTGTAAGTTATGCTGTCTGTCACATGGCCCATTATGTCAGTGCCCATAACATTCTGATTTGATGTGCCATGATAAATCCACATTTCACAAGTAGGCATAAGTGTTTATTGGGTGCTTATTAACGTGTTATTGAAGGTGTTACATTATTTACATTATTTAGTTACAGTATTTATGCATGTGTCTTAGAAAGGGACAGCACGGAGACCCGTACATATCTGTGCTGGGTACAGACTCTGTTGCTGTATCTCTCTGGAATGCTATGGTTTCAATCTACAATAAAAGCATACCATAAAAAAAACTATATAAAAATGACACAAAACCTGATCAGGAGCTGCCCTACAGCAGAGATAGAAAAGCGTAAAGATGAAAATGCCCAGAAGTCCTGTTAAAGTTCAGGGGGGGAGAAAGGGGGCGGCTTTGGAAATAAGGAAAAATAGTAGATGGGAAAAGGCAGCAGAGAATATATCTCTGGTCAACCCTTAATAGTCTGATGTCCTAAAGGAATGCACAAACAGGAGAGCATCACAAGATCCTTCATATATGCATATTCATTTAAAAAGAATTACAAAGTAATGTGTAAGTGTAATGGTGGATATTGCACTGCACTGCATTTAAAACAACTTCAGCTGATTAGCGGTTTGCTGCGAGTCCTTGAAGAAAAATGGTACTTATTAATCAGTGAATATGATGGTACGGTGGCTTCAAAAGGGGGAGGGAGCTGGTACCATTTACAATCACACTTTGGAAAAAAAAAAACAGAGAATAGATAATGTGCAAATTAACATGGTGCAGACAAATGGAAGATGTTCAAATGAAAAGAGAGAAAGCTTAATGCTATTAATATCCAAATAATCTTTAGAAATTTATATATATTTATATATATATATATATATATATATATATATATCTCAGTAAAGAAGTAAAGAGGCTGTAGATAAATAAAACGTGACTCTTCAAACAACAAAATGGAAAAAACCCCTTTTTTCCGGACAGGAAGTTGGGGGTTTATTCTTGCCCATTCGGATTGGCTGCTCTGGGGTGGGCGTGGTTTGTGGGACGGGCTTGGCTCATGTGCCAGGCTTCCCTGAGGGTTTTTCCTCCAAATGCGCTCTCTCTCTCTCTCCGTGTGTCACTTCCCTGTGCGCTCAAACCACTTTAGCCCCCCTCTAAGGGGATTAGGGACTGCACTTTCTACAGCCAATAAAGCCTGAGAAGATTGAGAAGGTCAGTGCAATCGTTCTCAGAGCTCTTCTTCCCAGACAGTGAAGGAGCAGTCATCGGTCCACACTGTCAAAGGACTTAACGCCCCACCTCTTACCCTGGTTGCTGTGGGAACCCCCAACACCTCTCTGAACTAAGCCAAGGGGTGGCATCGTTGTCACAGAGCTGGGTGTGTGAAACCACAAGGCTGTAGGTTTGATGTCTGGGAGAGACACCACTGTTGTAATCATGAGCAAATGGAAAAAGGTCATTGGTTATTATTCAGCTCAAAATGGATGTTTTAGTTTTAATGCATTCTGTGTGTTTGACCATGCACAACAGCATCTGCTAAGTGAACAATTCATTCAGTGAATAAGTGCCACCTGGTGAGTCATCTCCCTCTGATGATATCTGCGTAACAGTTTCCTCTCTGCACATAACAGATTATGTAGATGGCCTGGAGTTTTTCATCATCACAGTACCTGCAGGGCTTTCAACATATATTTCAGTCACTAACCCTCCAGAGGTCCTGACAGGCGCTGTAGCCTCGGAGACCTTAGCCAATCAGCACAGGCACATGAATGACTGTACAAGCAGCTATTTAATTGTAAAAATGAGTACTTCATTGGCCTCTGACACTCTTATCCAGAGCAGCTTACAGTTTTTTACATGTTATCCATTTATACAGCTGGATATTTACTGAGGCAATACTGGGTTAAGCACCTCGCCCAGGGGTGCAGCTGCCGCAGAGAATTAAACCAGCAACCTTTCGGTTATGAGCCCTGCTCCGCTACGTCACACTGCCGCTAAGAGTGAAATGACAGCTGCGTAGCTCCGGCGGCATGCTGTACCCTTCTGAAAGCTCCGGTCAAACCTCCCCTTAAAGGCCGCTTACGGGACATAGGCTGGGGTACGTTTCCAATCCTGCGGCTACAGCTAACCCAGAGCCCAAGGACCAGCTCTGTCATCTTCACTGGCTTTGCTCCTTGTGACTCACACTTCATCATCTTCATTAATGTCATGCTCCTTGCCAAAAAAAAGCTGTCTAAATGTTTGTGTGTGTGTGTGTGTGTGTGTGATTGCACCCCTCTGTGCTTTCTCCTGAAAAATGTATAACGTCTAACCAGTGTACAAACAGCAACGATCCACCTCAGGGCTCGAAATTACAACAATCTGGTGATCTAAAAGGCCACGCGCTCCCACTCTGTCATTTATTTATTTATCCGAGAGACAAATGCTACATTATTTCTGGATATAAATGCTAAATATGAGTCACCCCTCACATCATTCATGAATACTGTTTAAGAGAAGCCAGCAGGCCCCGCGGATCAGGCGGAACGAGGTTCCGATTCCCAGCGGAGGCTCTGATTACGGCGCGTCTCGAGCAAACATAAAGGTTGTGTCTGTCCGGCTGCGGCGCACGCATTAGGCTGATGAATGGCTCCTGTGACCGCCTTCGCTAAGCGCTCTAATTTGGGAGCTTGCAATTAGGCTCTGTCCTTTTATACGGCGCAGCAGATTCCTCCAGCTGTTGATTAAAAAAGCCGGTGCGCCGACGCCAAAGATGGATGTGGCAGATTCACCACGTGCCGGGTGGCTCCTGCTTTCTGATTTTTTTTCCCCGTTTTCTCCTGGAGTGATAGTGATTAAAGGAGGAGCCAAATATCTGTCCAGCTGCAGGACTCTCTCAGGTGTCCTCACAGGTAATCCCACCTGGGATTCGAACTTCTGACCCTCTGGTGAGATGACGAGTGCTCTAACCACTGCTTGATCCCTTCTTTTGGGTGTCACATCTGGCTTAGCACAAGAATCCTAACAGGTGTCAATCAATGTCAGTTGATGTCAGTCACCCCCAGCCTCTTCACTATGCTGATTTCAAATCTGCGCGGGTCAGAGGGTCGGTCAAATCTCTGCACCCACTGCAGGGAAAGGTGGCTTTTTCGGCTATTCCACTGGACAGAAAGCAGCTCAAATAGGTTTTATAGGCAAAGTCTGAGAGATGAGGTATCACTGGCTCTGCAGAGACAGAATGTTCAGCTCCACAGAAAGTGTATGGGAACGTCTGGTTTCACAGTCCCCTATAAACCCTCCCAGGGAGAAAACAAAGTGACAGTTTGTCATCAATTTAACCTCGGAGGTGTCCATAAAACGACCGCCGCAACAAAGGTGAAGGGAGATGCTTTGATGAGGAAAAGGGTTTATAGAGCGGTATATCACTGAGGGGGGAGGGGAAGAGTCGCAAAGAGAGAGAGAGGGAGACAGACAGAAGAAGAGAGAGAGAGGGAGAGAGAGAAAAAGAGAGAGAGAGAGAGAGAGAGAGAGAGAGAGACAGAAGAAGAGAGAAAGAGAGCGAGAGAGAGAGAGAAGCAGAGAGAGAAATATCACCATCTGAGGAATAGAGAAGGACAGTGAATCAACAATTGTAATTTGTTCTTCCTGCTATTATAATTATATGTTCATTTGTTTTGTACATTAACTACATCATTCTTAAGTTATTGTTAGTGGTCTCGTGTTTTGGATACCGCTTCGGCAATATGAATGTGCCCATCCAATAGCGCTGAACTGAAGGAGAGACAGATGGAGAGAGAGAGAGACAGCTCTTTCTTTGTCGTTTGCAGAGATGCACTTTCAAACGAGCTGTGGACTCCAGCTGCAGAGATAACCGCCACCTTTTAGGCATGCGCTGCTCCTCACGTCCTTCGCAAATGGGAGAAAACCGCATTGTAGTCCAGAGAGCTAGTAATATTTAAAAGAATGTTTCTTCTGTTTTTTGTTCTTTAAATAATATTTCATAAACGTGCAGTCCAAGCATGGCCACAAAGCCAGTCTATTTGCTTGCCTGCCTGTCGGTCAATGTGACTGTCTACCTCACTTATTCTAAAGGAAGCTACATGCTGCACAATCAATGACATGACATACCAGTCAAAAAACAAAAAAAAAAAACAAGGCAAAACCACACAAAATAGGAAGCGATTTAGTAACCTGGGACGACATGGTGGCCTGTTTTCCATATGTTCTATCGTATCCATTTCTAACGTTAATGGACATGGTGATGGACAGGAGTGTCTGATCGTAGAGAGAGAATCCCTTCCATCAGAGGGTCAGAGTCCCCGTACAGCCCCGCCCTCCCCTGCTATAACCACTCTCTGACCCTCATTGGAGCCGGTGGCCTCGGGGGTGAGCAGGGAAATAACACATCTCACGCACAGTAATGATGCAAAGCTGTGCTGGAGAGGAGAGAGGAGAGACCCCTCCTGCAAGCAGCCGCCATGGCTCAGGAAAGGGTGTGTGCTTTCGGAGAGGGTGAGAGAGACAGTTGTAGGTTATCTGGCTCTCCACAACAACCCTTTACCACCTCCACTTGTAAGAGTGATGGGCAAAGGCTGCAGCTAGCTAGCTACTGATGGCTAACAAGTGCCCAAATCACATGCCTCGCGCACACAAAACCCTGCCACTCGCTCCGCAACCCCATTCCCAGGCCTCTGTCTCACACACGAGTGATCAAAAGAGCCTGAGATTAGCTGAAGCGATACGCTTCATGCTGTCATTTTTTTTCCCTTTCTCTCGTTCCCTTTGAACGCAGCGTGATCCGCAACGTGTCCCCGAGTCAACAGTTATCCGCGAACGCGCGAACTCGCGTGCAAAGGAGCCAGAGATCTTCCCGCATGATAACTGGCCGAGCCCTTTTCCTCAAAGAAAGGTCGGTGGCGCATCCCGGTACGTGCTGTCTGGAGTCCTCCAGCCCAGAACGGAGTTTGCGC
Source organism: Megalops cyprinoides (assembly GCF_013368585.1). NCBI lineage: Eukaryota > Metazoa > Chordata > Actinopteri > Elopiformes > Megalopidae > Megalops > Megalops cyprinoides. The sequence goes on from NC_050606.1 coordinate 3,032,282, forward strand.
GCTGCCCAGAGCATCTCGAAACAGTCTTGGGGGGCCCTGTGCTCTCTTTCAACCAGTGGTATCAGTTCAACACGGGAAGAAAGGAAGGAGGCAAAGAGAGAGACGGGAAAGCCTGCAGATTCCCATGGGAGCCAGATTCGATGCGTGGAGGCTGGTTTTTCGGGGAAGGATAGGCAGGGAGCGTGAGTTATGCTCTCATCATCTATCCCCATGAGCTGCACCATTTGAAATGTATTCAAAGACAAATGCTCATTAAACTATAAGTGGGACCAATGGAGGAGAAAAGGCTTTGCTATATGTATTAATCTTTCATGCAAAACACAATTCAGAAATACGACAAATTATTTTAAAATCAATAAGGAGAGGTTATTTTTTGCGCGCCATTTTCTCGCTCACATATATTTTTATGTCGCGTTTTCCTTTATTTTATCCACGTTTGCACTAAAGAAGGAGAGAGAAGAGAGAGAGAGCATTGTTTCTACACTGACGGCACTGAGGCTCCAGAAACCTGCCAAGTCCAGCTCAGTAAAGGGTTGATAAACACGGCCTGGGGTGTGTGGTGGCCTTTTATTTTGAGATGGGGCGGCAGGGACCAGTAAAGCATAACTTTTCCAGACGATTAAAGGAGAGTGACGCTCAGGGACACGTCCACCGGGAGACTGTCTGCAGAGTTCATCCTCGCTCACACCGCTGTACACGCCTTGAGTGCTAGTCTGCACCCTGGGCGTTCTGGCAAATGCGTCGCTAAGTTATGCAACGTAATACATTATTGTCATTTAGCAGACGCTCTTATCCAGAGTGGCGTACATAAATTACAGTTTTCATGTTTTTTTTATTTATTTAACCAACGGGGTATGTACTGAGGCACTTCTGGGTTAAGTATCTCGCCCAAGGGTACATCAGCAGAGCCTCGAACCACCAACCTTTCGGTTATAAGCCCTGCTCTTTACCACTGTGCTATACTGTCACTCATGATGCCAATTGAGATCTGAACTCAGGGGCCCTGGGTTCAGACTTCAGCAATGCCAGCCCAAAATTCTCCCAAAGCTTACTAAGATATTCACACCATTGCCACGGTGTCTATTTCTGAACCATATCAGTAATTGCAGTTGTAAAATAAATCATTTTAGTCGCCCCTGGCGTTTCAAATATTTAGACTTTAAACGCCTGTGGTCAGCACCGCACCCTCCGCAAAGTAATCACGCCGAAGTGTTCGATCTGGCGCTGTCGAATTGAGACGTGACAATTTGATTAAAGGTCCTTTTCAAGGCGGGATGTTTCAAAAGGCAACAAAAAATTACAGCGCCGATAATAACTTGCGCAGTGACAAATTTAAAGTAGGCTACTGACATTTACCTGACTGGGATATTTATGAAGCTATTAACAGTAATTCGCTCGCGTTGGATATTTTAATAAAAGCTGGGGAAGAGCCGTGGCCGAGAGCGAAAGCGCGGGTGGGTGGCGGCAGAGACGTTACGAGGACAGCGGCAACCAGCTGTGGAGGAGCCTCATGCCCAATCTCGCAGTAAATGTCACCTGCAGCAGGATACGGGCTACTCCGCCTGAATAATTCATGCGACCGTCTTTTACGCCCGGCTCTAAATTTACCTGCCCTCCGCTTTCGCGAGAGCAAATATGAGCTCCGATTTCGCTCCGACGGAACTGAGAGGAATAAAAAAAAAAAAATGTTACCCTAGGGATACGCGCGAAGGATGTTTCTAATAAGTAACGCACCCGTCTTCGCGAACTTAAAAAAAAGTTTCCATCAATCAATCACACTGATTTAGTGCTCTTAACAAATTAGGTAGGCCTACTACAGACTGCTTGGAAAAAAAAACAAAAAAAACACATTTGCAGAAACAACACCTATTTCAGTAACCTGACAGGAAGAGTGAGGCTCCTTTCTGATAAAGAAATTCACTGTGATAGCAGTACAAACAAGGTGATAAAACTGCACGCTTTACTATGCGCGTGTCTTGCTGTTGTGTTTCTGGTTTCTGGTGTTCTGGTCCAAAAGGAAATGTGCAAATCACCTCAAACTGTGAAGACGTACTTTTGATATCCTTTTTAATGCCAATGCTTCATTTAGCATGTTTGGTGTCTTAGGCACCCAGTTAACCTCTATTTATTCGTACGTTTGCACACTTCTACATGATTTAAAATATGAAATTCAGGCTTTCTGGACGGCACCCCGTATTAGATGACGGCAGCTAACATCAACGACTCTGCGGTGATACTACTCAATCATGTTTAATCTAATCATGATCATTAGAAAAGATTGATTTTTTTAAAGACGGACGCATTCCCCTGTAAATTTAGTACCATTAAGAAACTACCGCCAACGTGTGAGATAACAGCACGTGGAAAAGTACACCTGACAGCAGGCAAACGTCTCCTATTTAAATGCCTGTGGACAGATCAAAGCCACGGCAGGGGCAGCAGACGCGAACTACAGAGAGGCCACAAAGTCTTTTTCTCTTAATGAAAGGGTTGCTCTGGCGTCATGCAGCTGATCTCTGGCTCCTCCAGGGGCGAGGGCTTCAGGAGATATCCTCTGACAGCGGGGCTGAGTCTTGATGACAAAGACTCTGCCTAACCTTCAGCCCGGGCTGCCGAGGGGTCAGATCGGATTTATCCCCGCAGGTCCCAGAGCTCCGATAGCCGTCATCTGTTCATCCCGCGCGATGCACCGGGTCTGAGGCTCGGGTTTAACGGACGCCCCGTAAATCTAGCAGACGTTCTATAAGCGGGGCATACGGGGTTGAGGAATATGGCCACTTCACATATTCCGTCTTTTTTTTTTTCCTCTTTACACCTCGCTCCCCTTTACTGTTGATGTTAAAAGCCTCTATTCTCCCTAAAGCCGTAATTCGTCTGTGCGCCTGAGAGCGCATAATATTCACCGCGCCGTGCGCAAGATTCCATAACTCACCGCCGGCGAACGTGACAGCGTGGCCGTCCGGAAGGAGGCGTCACGGAAAGCCCCGCTACTCTCACAGGACCGTTTGCCGTACAGGAGCTGTCTGGACCGCTGCTGATGTGGGTTTAGGTTACAGGAGAGCAGATTCCACAATATTAACTTCACTTGCCTTTTTTTTTTGTCGGATCTTCTCCTCAGATGATCTGCATGTGAATCACCAGCTTTTTTCCCCCCAGTGTGAGCGTGGTGCTGGGTGCTGGTTAGACAAGAGACACATGCTCAGGATAGAACGGTACATTGGCTAGCCATTATAATACCCTGTATAGGGTGAAGCACAAGCAAACAACAAAAAAAAAAAATTTGAAGAAAAATTTAAATAATCCCACCCAACCCAGGTCCAGTTGGGTGAAGTGGAACCCACTCCAGTCAAATTGAGTATTTTGGGGAGCCAGGAAAGAGAGTGGTTGCATCAAAGCGAGTGTCCCCAAAACACACGTCAGGCCATGCCTCTATCATGGTCCCAATAAGGGCAACAAGCAGAACTTGGGATAATTATCCCCTTCCTCCAACATCACAAGCTGATTTATTAAAACCAAGCTGATTTCCTCATTAATTCATAATTAATAAAGGGGCTGCAATTTAGTATAGTGGTAAGGAGCAGGGCTCTTAACAAAAGGTTGCTGGTTCAATTTCCATTGATTCAATTTTCCACTGCTGTACCCAACCCAGAACTGCCTCAGTAAATATCCAGCTGTATGAAGGGATAACGTGCACGAATTGTACCCCGTGTAAGTCGCTCTGGATGAGAGCATCTGCTAAATGACAATAATGTAACATAATCAGTCAGGCCTGCCCTGCTACCAACACTGTGACAGCCCTGAAAACACCCCGAGGAGGAATGCACAGCTACCAGGGCAAACTGAAGCGTGGCAGAATTCTTTGTGATTAACTGAAGTGATGCCATAGGTTAGACCTTCATAACACAGGGCCTGTGATGGCAGCGTGCTGAAGAGGCTCTTAGAGCTTTGGACGAGACGGAGACCAGAGATCCACATTGTTACTTCTGCCTCTCCCTTTTCATCCACACGGCTGTCTGTCCAGGTCAGAGCAGTCATTTCTGAGCCCCCGTTCCCCCTCTTTCAGTATTGGTTAGAGCGGCATCCTTCATTTCTTTCTCTGAAATAAAATGTCACAAGAAGAGACTGGCGCCCGTAAGCACACCTATTTGTAAATGGCAGTGTAGCAGGACTCATACCTGAAAGGTTGCTTGTTCAACTCCCCACTGGGATACTGCTGCTCTACCTTTGGATAAGGTGCTTAACCCACAACTGCCTCAGCAAATATCCGGCTGTATAAATTTTTTTATAAACGAACTGTAACCGATGTAAGTCACTCTGGATCAGACTGTCTGCTAAATACCAATGTTGAAAAACTGAACAGAACTGTTCTGATAGCATGAATATTGACTTCATTATAATATTTCCTTCCTATACTACATATTATACTATACATATTCTATACTTTTTAAAATGCACATGAAAAAACACAACAAATCATTTAATGTCTGATGCTGCAAATATCAAGTAAACCTATAAATAAAATAAATCTAAGATATGGTACTTCTGTGTGTCCACACGATGAATTCAACTGTAATCAAAGCTCTTTCCATTTTAACAGCAAGCGTTTTTTTTCTATCTCCTTGCATCACAACTGGAATTATATATCTGTGTTTTAACTGTCTACAGTTTCGGGCTTGAGAGTCAGATAATCATATTTTCACTGTCACTGGTCATATTTTCACTGGTGTGAGGTTTGATACTATGCTGGTAAACATATTGCTGGGGAGTTCGGCAAAACCCCTCGGGGCATAGCTGGGTTATAAGCAGCACCCTTAGAGACATCACTGCCATGGGATGAGAATGTCAATCGGCTGATGGGATCTCTTATTTCACCCGACTCGCTTTGACTGCGTGTCACAGTGATTTATGTCATAGTGACATCTGATGTCACAGCAGAATAAGACACACAGATATCACAGCATTTTCACTCACTGAGTAGCAGAGAGAACACCATGCGGGTTGTGCAGTGCAACCCCAGGAGTCACCATCTGCCCTCTCATCATATTAAGGATGTAGTCGTAGGAGTCTCTGGAAATGCAATAATGTCTGGTGTAATGTGCATACACCAAACACTGACAGAGACATGGTCATTTCCCCTCGCTCTAACAGGTATACTGTTGTTTTGCCTTGTGCCCCACTCTACACATTACATTACTGTCATTTATTAGAGGTTCTTATCCAGAGTGACTTACATAGGTTACATATTTCTCACATGTCACCTATTTATACAGCTGTGTATTTACTGAGGCAATTGTGGGGTAAGTGCCTTGCCCAAGCGTACCGCAGCAGTACCCCAGCGGGGAATTGAACCAGCGACCCTTCGGTTATGAGTCCTGCCCTTTACCATTATGCTACACTGCCACCCACATGGCCAAGTTACTTGACAGAAGAGAGGCTGGGCATCATTTATTTGGAATAGGGCATCGATTGTGTGTGAGGTAGTATAAACTAAATTACTTAAATTAGCAATATACATATCTAACAAAACATCCCAACAGAATTTGGATTCAGGTTACACTGATGATGTTTGATCTTGTGGCGGGGCTGTCTGCACTCTTTTTCCCAGGGCGTCTCTGTTTGATATCGTTGAGCGGAGACAGGCTTCGGGAGATTAGGATAAGGGGTTATGTGAAGGTCGGATTAATGAGGCACTGCCAGGAGCTCTCCCTCCGATCCGTCTCCATGAATACGGCTAGGGGCTCATGTCTGATCTGATAAGCAAGCAAACACCAAGAGCCCTATTTATCTGTCTATTGAAATTGTGTTTGCTTTCAAAAAATCGATGGATATTTACCGGCCCCTGTGTCAGCGGCAGAGTCCGTGCATCAGTACGGATAAGAGCTCTCCTCTGGATCCTCCTATGGGAATGTGAGTCTTTTTGTTGTCAAGTGCCCCCTCCCAGAAAAAAAAATCTGCTCAGGATGGTTGCATATCTTCATCTCAACCCCCTCTTTCACCATCCTCTTCCTCAATCTTATTCGTGGACAATGCCATATCTGTTTTTTCCCCTCCAATACTGAGATTTCACAGCATCCCCTTCTTTAAAGAGATTGCCATTATTTGTCATTTTGAGTACATCTCATTGGACAGAAGAGGGAGGGGGAAGAATATGTGTTGCACACACAGCCCATTAATCATTCACACGCTACCCTTCCCCTGAATTAATATACGAACAGTAATTATTAATTTCCTCAACACTGGTGGTGCCAGAGAAATGAAATCATGAGCAGGGAAGTTTTTCATTGAAGGAGCCAGATTAAAGCTTTCACTTGCAGGGCTTCTGCAAATGAACACTCAGCCCACTTGAGACAAGAGCTCTCTGGCTACAGCTATTCATTCTAATTTGGAGTGTTGTGATCTTTTCAGTCTGCCATGAGGGAAAAAAAGCATGGCAGTCCTTTATTTTATTCTTTTTTAACACCAAGACTTTAAATGATGTAAATCAAAAGATAAAATGTACAGGTGCATGCGAGACTGACCATCTTACAGATCACTTTTTTATTTTGATATCTAGCGTTTTGATATCTAGATCAGCGTTTCCCAAACCTCTCCTGCGGGACCCCTTGCCCTGCATGTTTTAGATCTCTCCCCGCTCCAACACAGCTGATTCAAATGATCAACTCGTTATGAACTCCTGAATTTGCTTAATAAAAAAAACTGATCATTTAAATAAGCTGTGTTGGAGCAGGAAGAGATCTAAATCATGCAGGACAAGGGGTACTCCAGGAGAGGTTTGGGAAACGCTGATCTAGATGAATAGTTTTCCCATGTATTTTGTTTGATGGTGCTGAGAGGGATGTCTTTCAGGAAGATTTTCTGGAAGGCACAGAGGAGCCTTGGGTGGCTACTATTCCACAGTGTGTATCCATGTGTCATCTGGTTGCTCTGGCAACAACTTGACTTCCAGAGCACAGGTTGGGCAAAACACCAGCTGGGGTAACTATGGAGATGGGTACTGTCCCAGCATCACAGAAAGTCACTTCAGTAATGGAAAGGTCAAGAAAAGTGCTGGCTACCACTGTGACTGGGTAGCACTGATATTAGGAAAATAAACATTACTGCAAAAATACATAACAAGCATTATTTTCAGAAAATAAATGTAACTTTTAAAATGTTATTAATTTTGCATGTGGTTTTTTGTAGAGTTTGCAGTGTTCATAACGCTAGGGGTGCGGGGTCCCCCTGTCAGCGTGTGCCAGCCCCTGGGGGTCCCGCACGGGGGCCATTTTGGATGAAACGCTCCCTGCACAGAACAGTTTGAACAGTCTGGCCCACAGTAAACTGTGATAAGAGGCATGCTCTGAAGATCACCGCGAAACGACAGCATGAGGATGGCCCTGAAGATCATCGCGAAACGACAGCATGAGGATGGCCCTGAAGATCACCACGAAACGACAGCATGAGGATGGCCCTGAAGATCACCGCGAAACGACAGCATGAGGATGGCCCTGAAGATCACCGCGAAACGACAGCATGAGGATGGCCCTGAAGATCACCGCGAAACGACAGCATGAGGATGGCCCTGAAGATCACCGCGAAACGACAGCATGAGGATGGCCCTGAAGATCACCGCGAAACGACAGCATGAGGATGGCCCTGAAGATCACCGCGAAACGACAGCATGAGGATGGCCCTGAAGATCACCGCGAAACAACAGCATGAGGATGGCCCTGAAGATCACCGCGAAATGACAGCATGAGGAGGGAAAACACGGAGAACACAAGGACGGGCTTTGAGACACGCGTGTCCTGCAATCTCACGCCCACGTGATTGGACCGTCCATCAACCAATGATAAACAGGCGTTTTGCCCCGTGTGGCTCAAACAACAGCCACAGAGATGGGACAAAAAAAAGACAGTTAAACAAAGGCAAAACAGAAAACAAAAACAATGCTGGCTCACTTTTTACGGGGCAACGTGCCTCTCCTCCTTGGAGAGACACCAAGTCCTGCATTCCTCACAGTATGATTTATTTGGCACCATTGTTGTAGGTTGCAGTACAGTTCAAGACAGACACACTGATTGCCTCTTTCCATTCTTCTGCGGCTCCGTGTAAGCTGCAGGACCACCTCCCCGAGGCTACAATCCCTTTAATTGGTACTGAGAGCATTTTGAGCTCTTTCATCAATGACACATGCCATTAGAATGAGATGGCTGAAAGTCCCAGGAGGGGGGGGGTCTCTGGAAACCATGACGATGAGGGTGACAACACAAACCCTGCCACTGCAAGGTGGAACCCGGGGGGGGGGGGGGTTCTTACAAGACAACATGACCATGTCTGTCCTTACACACACCAAACACACCTATCACTCATGCACACACTCACACACACACACACATGTGTGTATAACTTTCTGTCAGTGCCTCTCTACACAGATGTATCTCTGATAACAGTTTGGATTCAGAATGTTATGTTGTATCAAGTGTATCAACAGTCACATCTACAAAACTTGGAATCAAAACTTATCTTACCAGTGGCAGCGATACCAACTCATGTAGTGCGCTGCCCACAGTGAACATCCACATCAAAAAAAAAAAGTATTTGCTTGATTAAGTGCTGTTTTTTGTGATGATATCTACATTCATTCTATTGTATTAATCAATCCCTTTAAGCTGTGTGGTGCATCTAAAATGCACCCAAACAAATAAAATAAAAGGATTCGTGTCAAATCTGGAGAAATAAACACCTTGCTGTTTCAGATTTCTGCAGGTAAATGTTCACATGGAGCTCATGCACTGTGACTTATTGTCTTTGACACTGAAGAAGCTAATTTTGTTTTATTACACTTAAAAGCATCAGATGCCCCTCAGCCTTAATATCCACACCAAACTGTATCCTAATGGAAACTGTAAAGATGAAAAATCTCCGCAATATTCCGCTCCCTGATGGAAAGCCTCGGCTCTCGCTGGCATTTTAAAGTTCCTCGCTTCCGAAGGGCTGAGTGGAGTTAAAATGACAGACGAGATGGGTCTGGCTCGTTTCTCGTTTCCAATGCTGCATCCTCTCCTCTCTGCCCCTCTCTCAACTAGCAACCAGGGGAAGTTACATGTGAGCACATGTGTCACGTGAGCTAGTGGGGAAGTCGGGATATGCAGATCAATTTAATAAGGACTAAGAAAAGTAGCAACAGCCAATTGACAAAAGAAAAAAAAGCATACACGTGATTTTATGAAGTTGAAAAATAACCTATGCTTGTTTTAAGTCTAAGTGAAGTCTGGTGTCGAATTAAAAAAAAACATGTTGTATGTGTGTACAGGGACAGGAAGAGTCTGCAGGCAATGCATATTCTTTGCTCAACATCTCTACTCATAAGCACAGATGTTAGAGATGTTTTACAAATGATAAGAAAAAAAATCACCATATGCATTTGCCCTTCCCCTCTTTAAAACTCGTTGTTCATTGCAACATAAAAGGCTGGATTTTCTGTGATTAATCACTTTGATTTGCAGGATTTTGGGAATCTGAAAATATATATTTTTAACAAATGTTAATCTCCGGTACCCTCTTAACATATGAAAGGTAGCTCCAATAATGAAGATAATAAATGGGATCTCGACAATGGTGCCATCTAGTGGTGCGTAATGGAACCTTATGTGAGATCACAAAGGTGGACGCTCACCTGATGCCGCCAGTGATCTAAATGTCTCAATGTGATGGATGGCGCTGGCCAGCTGAGCTTATTGTTGTTATAATAAAACCTGGCCAGCCATTCATAATGTTGTTAGGGTTTATTCTCGCCGTATTTTCATTGCTGTTAGGACGAAAGCTCACTTAAGGGCCCACGTACATCTTTACCCCGAAGGTTCATAAAGCGGCCCGGCATGAATAGCGAAGGACGGATATATAGATATACCTGAAATGGCACATCACTGAGACAGTAGGTCAAAATCTGAGTGCTTACTTTACCAATCGTGGCTTAATCGTGATAGTTATAGCGAGTGAAATACAAGCGTCATAAAAATCACCTCTCAAAATGCCAAAACGAACGTAAACATATACAGAGATGTCTTGTAACACTAGCCGAATAACCCTCTGGTCTGGAGCCTTCTTAGCAGTCTGCTAAGAATGTGTTTGAAATGTTCCCCGTTTTATCGGAGTGATCTTGGACAGAACTTTGTGCAGATTTAAACAGTCGAATCGAGACTGCTACAGAAGGGTGGTGTCGGACCGGCTCGACCTCGGTGTGTGCTTAATCGATGTAAAATTGTTCTGTATGAAATAAAACACGTTCATACTCAGCTGAAAAGAAAATACTCTCTATAACGTGATAATAACAGTGTTTCGAACTATGTAACACACACTACTCAGAAGAAAAAAAACACGGGTGCTTACGTTGTGTAACGCTGCCATCTAGTGGACTTTTCAGTCGTTGTCGTTGATGGACTTCCATTGAAAGTCTTCTGAAGTTACTCAGATCTGTCGAACTACAAATACATGTGCAAAAAGCCATGTCCCTCTTTTCTGACTCTGCGTTCCTTCGTTATATCGCCCCCTACCGTTCTCTACGTTCTCTCTTTGGCACAGAACACTACCCATCCCCCCTCTCTTAAGGCAAAATGTATGCATCGCAGTTAAATGACACCTTACCCCCACCCCAAAAAACAGTAATTGTAAAATTTTCTCAACAGTGTATACTATGCTATTCTATGGCTTTACGTAAAAAGACATGTCTCTGTAAATGACAACTATATTATTTCCAATACTAGACGGTGTGACGAAACGCTGCGGCGTTTCCTCGTTTTCTTTGGCATGTAACGCTCGGTAAAAATTTCAAAATCGATCCGAAAAGTCAACTAAACCAGTATGTGTGATTGCAGTTGTTAGCTGCACTTTGACTCCACCACAGTCTCCAGACCTTTCAGGTATCTCTTTACAGTAATGTTTACGCTGTATGCTGAAATAATAATAATAATAATAAAAAATTGAAAACACTATCGCATACACACAGGCTACTAAATTGAATCGACTATTAATATCACGGTCATTTAAACTGACAAAGACTGATGCTTATACCAGTCACAGAAGAACGATTCGCTGCAATCACATAGCCACTTCTTTGGTTCATCTGGGATTGATCGCCAACACAGCCAGGTTCCTGGTTTGAGCGTCTGTTGCTGTTTTGGTATCATGAAAGCTCAACAGTCAATGTTTGCATGTGTGTAGTCTTGGGGCTCTGGAAAGATACTCACACAACTGAACAATGCTAAGCAGGCAGCCGAGTTTCAGTAACACTCGCAACATGTGCAGTAAGCAGCCAAAGACAGAAGTCTGCAACATGGGGTCATCGTCAATTTGTTACGACCTAGCTTTCCTACGACTCGAAAGCAAACGATTATCATGGTCGTAAAAGGGAAAGCTGGCAGATAGTGTAACCTGTTACGCTAGTTAGTGTATGGTGTATGTGCGTTTAGCGATGTGGAGAAATGTAAAAACAAATCCAAGGCAGCACAGGTGAACTTACCTTACTAGATCTCCCCTTGTGCCAGCTCTTTCCTCTAGGCCGTATAGCCACCAGTGTCACATCGGTGGTTTGTTCAGCGGAGTTTTTTTTTATTATAAAAAAACGAGGCAAAAGTCCAAGGACCGACTTTATGGTGCCACCGACGAAAAGGTTACCCCGAAAATGTGCAGTCTTGCGAGTCCCGGCGAAACCAAGCAGCAAAACAAACGACCTGTAGCCCCAGCAAACCTCGTACACTAGCGTCGCCGCTTAAACAAACAGCAACTGCAGATTAAACATCGTTGTATGCCCCCTGGAAAAAAAATGCTGGATTCTGGTCTCCTCATCCAGACAACGACTAAACTAGTCACCAACGTCTCTGTGAAATTCAAAATTGGCTCTGCGGGTTTTGTCGCCCCCTCCTCCTGTCAGCCGCTCACCTTTACGTGCACCTGGAAGGGAGGCTGCCTCTACCTGCGCGATCACGGTCGCAGCATGCTCCAAAAAAGACCCAAAACAAAAAGCGTGCGAGCGTGAGGAGTGTGCGTATGAACAATATTATTTCATCGCTTTAAAAAGAGGTTTTATTAAATTTAGTCTGACATTTTAATATTGTATTTTTTCTTACATTTAGCAATATTCAATTTCATACCAAAACATTCCCGTGGATGGTATGGGGTGGCTAAGACTTTTTAGGGGCAGATATGGTGGCTTTTGTTTCCCCTGGTAATTATACAGGAGCAATTACAGCACAGCTACATAACTTGTATACACATATCTACATGTATATCAGTGTAAACAAACAAATCACAGAGCTGTCAGTGTTGAGTATCCCAAGCATTCGCTGACAGCTGACAGTTTGCTCTGGTCTGACTGTCGTTTTTGAGATGCTCTGGTTTTTATCCCACACTGCTTTTTCTCTGATACAAGGATCTTCACAGCACCAGTGAGAGGAGCCTCTAATGCGTCAGATTCGCTGCCTTTGGTGTTGGTTCCGCGGTCAACAACGGTTCAGTCCTATAGAAGAATGGACCACATATAGTGGCTGCACTTGCTTGCCAAGGACCTGCTGAGTTGCACGATCACTTTTCTAACGCAGCTGTACTGCTTTTGTTATCAGTGATCTAACAGCGTCATGCTTAACAGGAGCGTGTGTATATAAAGGGAGAGACTGGGTCTCAGAAAGGACACAGAGCTGAAAGGATTGAGGGTTCAGTTGAAGAATGAGGACCACTGTAGTTCTGCTGGTGTTACTGGGCTGCGGTCTGACTGGGGCTCAGCTTCAGATTGAAGGAGGAGAGATCACCCCACGAACCCTTCAGCTGATCTGGACCGAGCTGAATGAGCTGAAACACACAGTATCAGAGCTAACAGCTACAGTCACCGTGCTAAAGACAGACAATTTAGGTATTGTTGGGGAGAGGTGATGTTGGCCTCTAAGTTTTGTTATCAGGAAGATTAAGTGCTTCTTACTGATTTTTTCCTCACCACTGATTTTTGTGTTTGTGTGTGTATAATTTTAGCCCTCAGAAATGCTGTTGCAGGGCAGACAGCTGAACTGGCAGCCACAAAGACAAAACTAGGAGCAGTGGAAGCCAGGCTGAAAGCCAGTGAGAGCCAGGTGGTGGATCTGCATAGAGAGAATGCAGGTAACAAACTCCTGGTTTGGTTGGGAATAAAAATCCTTTTTCAGCATGGAGGTTAACAGCGGTGAGCTTTGAACACAGGATAATGGTAGATTACAAATGATACCTTTTTTTCTGCTTTTTGTCATCTTGAGAGATCAATACCTCTTCATTTTTCATTTTAGTACAAGCTGCAGAGCTGAAATCAACGGCAGCCAGGCTGGGCACCTGTGAGAGCCAGGTGAAGGAGCTGAAGTCAAAGACGGAAGGTAACAGGTTTAGGTTTATCCTCTTTAGTCTGGTCACCATGGAGATGAACAGCTCATGATATTGCTCATTTACTTGATTTCAGCACAAGCGGTGGATCTGAGAGCCTTGGAGGACAGGGCAAGTTCCACTGAGCTCCAGCTGACGGAACAGAAAACTGTGGTGGAGGAGCTGAAATCCACAGTGGAGGAGCTGAAGACACAGAATGCAGGTAATACAGGGATGGGAATAACCCCACTGCACTTTACTCTCTATTCTACAGTGACGCCTGCTGTTTAACACCTGTTCAGAAGCACACGCCTTTGATAAACTCAAGATCCTGTTCATGCGGGATTTCCCTGTGTGTTTGTGAGTGATAAACGTCTCTGAGTGAAGGAAATCTAGATTAATTATTGGACATGTTCAAGGTTCAACGTTTTTCTGAACATTTAAATTAAAGCAATTACAACAAGACACACAGACATAGGGCTGAACTGCAGGAGTGCTCAAAACAAACAAACAACAAAAAATCCCAACACATATTTTCATTTTCAAGAATGCGGTTGTGAAAAAAGGCAAGCTAAAAATGTTATAAACATGCTACTTACATCTAACAGGAAAATCAAAAGCATGAACGTTTGACTTAATATACCCAGTGTATAAGTCAAAGTGACCGGTAGCCATTAATGTTTACATTTGACATAACTACGCTGAATAAAGATTGAGTAAACTTTGCAGCTGCCTGCTTTAAAATATGGGTTTGAACAACTCTGATCAATGCTTTATTTTCCATAATAATATTTTAAAGTCATTATCACTCTTTGCAGTCTGTATGCTAAACCACTCCTTGACCTTTGTTTCTCAGGTGTAAGAGATTGTAATTGTTCAGGTTGTGAGTACATTTTCATGGATGAATTGGAATTGACACTAAGCAAGTTTAGAATAAAAGTTCAGATTATTCTATTTGTCCTGTTTAAGCTAATTGTGTCAAGCTGTAATACATTATAGACCTGGTTATTCCACTTTGAGAATGTTAATGTCAAAGACGATGTGGTCTGTTAGTCCTTATGGGTGAATTACAAAGAGAAAACCGTGACATTCACTCAGTAGAGACCAGTTCCTATCGATATAATCTCATCTGGCCTTTAGGCGTGTGTGACTGATCTGTTCCTTGCATGCTTTTTGAGATGTATTAATTGCTGTAACAGTGCTGGTGCAAATGAGTGTGTGACCCTCCTGTTCACAGACAGACCAAAGGTGGCGTTCTCAGCTGGATACTCTGATGCCAGATATGTAGGACCCTTCCAGACGGACATTACATTGGTCTACACAAAAGTCTTGACAAACATCGGCAACAACTACAACCCAGCCACAGGTACTTTAAACACCAATCTACATGTATATCCCTTTAAACTCACAGTTAACAGTCACACAATCCAACTGTAGATACCGTAAACACCCATCTACGTATATATTTATAAACATACAGGTAGCATAACTATCACTACAGCCCATTTACAAATACTGTGTGCCGCCATGTATGTTCTACGTGTGTCTGAATGACACCCGTTCAGAGCATGCCATTAACTGACGGCTTCCCTGCAGGTTGTGTGGCTTTACCCTTTGCGTCAGTTAATCACACGCAGCCTGGCATACTGAGACGAGAGGACAGGTTCTACGACCACCTTGTCAGGAACAGCCAATCACCTCTCCAACGCCCGTGGAGAGCGCCATGGCGTCAGATAGCTGCATCTGTTAATGGTGGTCACCGTGTGGCAGTTAGACTGTGTCGAAGATTAACTCACGCGGAGCCTTCGGGTTGGTTCAGAAGAGCAAAGCTTTATTCTCGTACTCCGGCCGGAGGAGATCCAACACATACGCAAGCATAGTATCTGCCGACTATGTCCTGTGTAGAGAATGGACAGCATACACAGAGCACTTGTTTACATCAAACCTGGTGCACCGCGGTCAGTTTGCACTTATCAGTTCCTGCACAGAAGGCCAGGGGCTGGCTCCGACCAGTTGTGTGATTGCATACGTGTGCGCCAGTTAAGAAAATGTCATCCCCGGGAGGGGAGGCAACTTGCAGTTAGAGCTTTTCACACTTCTTCTTTTGCGATGATTAGCGTATAGCACATATACCATAGCCCAACGTCTTTCCACTGACGTCTGCAGTTTGTACAGTTCATTCTTAGGTCACCCTCTTACAATGTCCTTTCATATAATTTTACTTTCACAGACCGAAATGTGCACCTACAAAACATATACAGTCGTCAACAATACGTCTGAAACAACATTTTGACCAGAAGACAAACATTTTCAGTAAATGAATTCGCTGCTAGAAAGCAAAATTGCCTTCTTTGCCACACTACGCTAACTAACTGGCTAGATAGGAAGATTATGGAAAAAATTTTTCACCTTTAAGTGGTCCTCCCTCCTGAAAGGTTTGAGAGCCGCTGGTCTACACGAGATGGTCTGTGTTTATCTGAGTGCTTCTCCTCTGATACGTGGATCACACAGACAGCACGGCTAACGGTGAAGTACCCAGTGTGTGTCATTTGCCCAACTTGTCAGCGTCATTGACAATTTGCTCCTCTCTGATTGCCGTCATGATGAAGCCTGTTCATCTCACAGTTCCTTTCCTCTGTGCCTGATACAGGGATCTTCACGGCGCCGGTGAGAGGAGTCTACTACTTCAGATTCACCACCTTTGGTGCCGGCGTGTCCATCCGCATAGGTGCGGTCCTGTATAGGAACGGACAGCACACAGTCGCTACATATGACATCCAAGGATCTGTAGATTCTCACGACGACTCATCCAATGCGGCTGTACTCCAGCTGGAGGTGGGAGATCAGGTCTACGTGCGACTCCCAGCAGGCTACCAGCTCTATGATGATGCGTGGAATCGTTGCTCCTTCAGCGGCTTCCTGCTCTTCCCCCTGTGAAGAGAAGACCAGGCTGTAACGAAGATCACAGCTAAACAGTCTGAAGTTGAAGCATCGGCCATTCTTTGCTGAGCGTTGAAATCCACATTCATCAATAAAATCTTTAACAAGAAATAAAAAACGTCAGACATGGCTGGTTCTTATTGTTCGCTTGATTTGGTATGCATGCGTGTCTGTTGGAAAAGGAGATGTCAACATGTCAACATATTTCATGTGCAAAAGAAAATGCAAAATGTCCACATTAATTTGAAAGAGGGTCACTTGTCACAAAGTTTGGAGTGTGCACATTACACAGGAGGGTTGGGCAGGCACACCAACCATGGACAGAGCGTATTTTCAGCAATAAACTCTTTCAGAAATAATTTCATCTTTTGTATTGTAATTAGATATGGCGCGTTTTCATTGTTACCTGTTTCAATGTGTGTGTGTGTGCGTGTGTGTGTGTGTGTGTGTGGAGGGGCTAATTTTTTAATTAATTCATTTATTTACTAAGGGAAACAGCGTGATTCTTTCTAAAATTTAACCGAATGAAACAGTAAGAATATTTGACTCTGTACATTACCAGTCAAATGTTTGGACACACATGAATAAGGGCATCAGAAACATGCTTTCAAAGACATTTTGATCAAAAGATTTATGCATAAATGCTTTAATTTGTTTGTAAAGAGACATTTTGTGATTGGATTATTTTATATTAACCACTTTTCCTTAATGCCAAAAATGTTCCAGCAAGGCCGTGGGAGACAGCAAACCTGTTTTAGTTGCATAAAATGTTTTCTGTTTTTTCTCCACGTGTATTTTGGATGAAGTCCTGAAATCAGTCTTGAGTTACAGTAGTTTGTGTCGTCTGGGTTTTCTGCCAGAGACAAATATGGGCATTCTAAATGTAACATTTCTTATGCAGGAATAATACAGGTGGGAGGATACATAAATAGCACTGACTATCTGCTCTGTCTATAAAATTTGGGTCCATTATATAAAAAAGATTTTTAGGTTAAACTTTTCAAATTTACATATTAAAACAAGGTGAAATGGTCAGCATTCAGCATGCCAGCTGATAATGTTTTGTGATATTATAATCAGTCATCATTGTTGAATTAAATGAACACAGATTTCAGACATTAATCCACAATATTTCAGGAAAAAGTTCACATTCTCCCATGAGCACTTTAGAGGTAAAACTACATAATATAAACTGATCTAATCTTACTGTGTTCCCTTTTTTATCACAAAAACCTTTCGCAGCTTTTCCAGGGCTGTTCAGCCAACAGTGTAATTTTTTACAGGAACACATGTATATAAAGAGAGGGAATGAGTCTCAGAAACTGCACAGAGCTGAAAGGTTTGAAAGTCTATTTGAAGAATGAGGACCACTGCAGTTCTGCTCAATCACGTAGTCCTTGTGTACAGCATTTGTCCGCTGTACTCCTGGTGACTCAGCAGTGTAGGGTTTATGATAGGGACATTTTTTGCTTGATTGTAAAAAGAAAATTTCAAAAAAATCCATTGAACCATTTTAATCATCTATCTGATTAATTACCTCATAATTACCACTTAACAGACAGTAACAGTCAAAAGTTTGGACACACCTACTCATTTCTTTATTTTTACTATTTTCCACATTTTAGAATAATAGTAAAGAGATCAAAACTATGAATGAATAATTGAATGAATGAACTATGAAACTACAGTATGTGACCAATAAAACTTATATTACTTATATAGAATATATACCTATATATAATATATGTATATACTTACTTAAATATTTAGAGTCTTCAAAGTAACCAACAATATTTTTGATGATATTCCAAAATGTTTTGGAAAGGAAATCATACACAGGCATCAACTTCACTATTGATATTTGTCTGAGAAACAAATTAAAGCATTTAAGCAGCGTTTTTATATCAAAATGTCTTTCCCTGAATGCATGTTTCCCATTATCTTAATCAGGTGTGTCCAAATGTTTGACTGGTATTGTATATACTGTGTGTAATTAGAAATAGAAATGATGGGGTTGCTGAAAAATTTATTAAAATTAAAGTTGGGAAACACTTCTAACAACAGACTTAGAAATGTTTTGAACACACCAAACAAGCACCAACCCAACAGCCCTTACAAGGAGACTTAAATATCCCTACTGTTTCATTGGGTTTATTTTTAGAAAGAACCATCCTTTTCCCCTTAGTAAGTCAACAATCAATCATTTCCTCTGCAGCGAATATGAGTTAAGAATTATAATAATATAAAGTTATTGAAGAGAACATCCACAGCTGGATTTTTATTATTTTTGATATTTCAATCATGATTATCAATTTTCATTTATTTTGAAAGGGCATATTGCATACCTATTGTTATGCGATTACTACATGAGAAAAGTTTAACTTCAAGTTCCTGTCTGCTGGTTGTGCTGATGAGCAAACTTTGTTTCTGGGAGAAAACTTTTTCACAAGACATTTCGATAAGGAGACCATCACCTGCCTGATGTCCTGCATGTGGTGAGACAGGAGAGAGGGAAGCAACACGGGTTCTTATCTTCCCATTGCCTCTTTCAAATAATTTTCAATATGAAACAGGTTAATATATAATAATCTAATCATACAGTGTTCCCTGTTTAATCACTGAGTCCTTGGACACAGCTTTTCCAGTGCTATTCTCAGTGATGCAACAGCGCAATGTTTCACAGGGAAATGTCTATATAAAGAGGGGGGGTGAGTGTCAGAAACTACACAGAGCTGAAAGGATTGAGGGTTCAGTTGAAGAATGAGGACCACTGTAGTTCTGCTGGTGTTACTGGGCTGCTGTCTGACTGGGGCTCAGCTTCAGAATGAACGAGGAGAGATCACCCAACGAAACCTCCAACCCGACATCTGGACCGAGCTGCAGAAGCTGGAAGACACGGTGGTGGACCAGAGAGTTCAGCTGGGAGTTTTGGAAGCCAGGCTGAAAGCCAGTGAGAGCCAGGTGGTCGAGCTGAAGACCGATAATAAAGGTAATGTGATGAAAGACACTGATGTACTTTGAATTTTTTTTTTTTCAAAAGGGATATTCATAATGTTTGGGTTCTTCATGTGTGTTCTTTTAGCCCTGAGAGACACGGTGGTGGACCAGAGAGTTCAGCTAACAGCCGTGGAAGGCAGGCTGAAAGCCAGCGAGGACCAGGTGGTCGAGCTGAAGACAGGGAACGATGGTAATGTGTTGGAGAATCTGAAAGGACATTTTGATATGATTTTGATATAATGTAAACACATGATTTCATGTTTGTTATGTGTATGTGTCATCTCAGCCCTGAGGGAGATGGTTATGGATCAGAGAATTGAACTGGGAGCCACAAAGACAGAGCTGGGATCTGTGGAAGGCAGGCTGAAATCCATTGAGAGCCAGGTGCTTCAGCTTAAGACAGAGAATGACGGTAATGTGTTGGAGAATCTGAAAGGACATTTTGATATGATTTTGATATAATGTAAACACATGACTTCATATTTGTTATGTGTATTTGTGTGATTTCAGCCCTCAGAGAGATGGTTACTGAGCAGAGAGGTGAACTGGGAGCCACAAAGACAGAACTGGGAACTGTGGAAGCCAGGCTGAAAACCAGTGATAGCCAGCTGGAGGAGCTGAAGAGGGAGAATAAAGGTAACAAACAGCATGTTTAGGTTGAAAAATTGCATATGTACGTTTTCATTGCTGTGACCTGAGACATGAACAGCTCATGATGTTCCTCATTTACTTGATTTCAGCACAAGCGCTGGATCTGAGAGGCTTGGAGGACAGGGCAAACTCCACTGAGCTCCAGCTGACGGAACAGAAAACTGTGGTGGAGGAGCTGAAATCCACAGTGCAGGAGCTGAAGAGAGAGAATGCAGGTGATACAGGGATGGGAATAACCCCACTGCACTTTACAGTCTATTCTACAGTGGCTTCTGCTGTTTAACACCTATTCAGAAGCGCACACACACCTGTCATAAAGATCCTGTTCATACAGATTTATTTACATTGTGGTGTCTGAGTGAGTGATACAATGATAACATCCCTCAGTGAGGGGAACTTAGATCAATTTCTGAAGAGCTGAGACAAATGACTCAAAAGGGGGCATCTTATCTCAATGCTAGAGCATATATAAAGAAGAAAACATAGTTTTACCATATAAAGACTACTAATCTACTGTATCACAAGCTTGTGTAAGGAAAAATAATCAAAGCCCAGTCTAACTGTTCTGCAATTCTACATTTAACACCATCTGAAGACTGAATAAAACCCATTATTGAACCCATCATTCCCTCTCGTACTGCATAGGTGTAGAACCTACATGAAATAAAGACAGATATGTATGAATGGTATATATTATTCTGAACTTGAATTCATTTCACTCAACGAAAGCAGTGGAAATATTATCTTCCACGAGAAAAAGCTTGCACTGTATCACCTGAACCATCAGTAGAGTTACCTGAGCAGGTGACCCTCACCTGTACCTCCATATCTCCATGCTAGTTCCTCATCCACTGACACTGCAGCCTTTAGCCTCATTCAGTCTTTAGGCACTGTGTATCAGACAAGTTTTCTGCATGTTCATCATTGCTTTCAGAGATGTGTTAATTGTATTAATTGTATATAATCAGTTCTAGTGTTCTTTCCTTTCTTTAGCCTACAGTAAATGAGTGTTTGACTCTCCTGTGCTCACAGACAGACCGAAGGTGGCGTTCTCGGCTGGGTTAACTGACGCTGGAACTGTAGGACCCTTCAACGCAGACACTACCCTGGTCTACGCTAAAGTCATCACAAATATTGGCAATTGCTACAACCCAGCTACAGGTACAATAGACATTAACCTACATGATAAGCTCACAATTAACTAGGCTCTACATCTCACTCCTCTCTGTGTGTCTGTGTTTATCTCTTAATGTGTTTCCTCTGATACAGGCATCTTCACAGCAGCGGTGAGCGGAGTCTACTACTTCAGATTCACTGCCCATGGTTCGGGTTCCTCAATCTACATCGGTTCAGTCCTGTCTAAGAATGGAAACCGTATAGTCACTACATATAATTACCAAGGAACTGGGGATTCTTATGATGACTCATCCAATGCGGCTGTACTCCAGCTGGAGGTGGGAGATCAGGTGTACGTGCAACTCCCAACAAACAACAGGGTCTATGATAATACCAGCAATCGATGCACTTTCAGTGGCTTCCTGCTCTTCCCCATGTGAAGAGAAGGCCAGTCTGTAATGAAGATCACAGCTGAAGATGGTTGGTATTGAAGCCTCATGCATTCAATGTTAGAACGCTGAATGTATCAGAATGTGCTTCAAGCAACATTAATAAAGAAATTACTTTATCAGTTGCTGTTTTCTCCCTGTGTTGCCGCTACAGTGAGTATACACGACTGTTTCTCCAAACCTTAGTCAGCAGGCAAACAAGCAGTCAGCACAAGAATTTTTATCCCCTGGCAGATGAGAAAGCAAAGGCCATATTCCATCCTCGAGAGCAGTCGGTGGTAGACGTGAGGACTCCATTAAGTTAAAAGTCAGCCATAAAAATCTCAATGAAAGAATTTCAACAAACAAAAAAGAAATGAATCAAACAATGTTCAGGCATGCAGATGTATTAATGCGTCTCTTGCGATGTCTAACATAATATAACCCAATATTACGATCATTAAAAGTGACTCTATTAGCAGCCATATTTGCCTGCAAAACAGAGAGCAATAAGCGTAGACTAGCTTTTTTACTGCCTGCTCCAAAGCATTTTACTGATGTCTTCATTCAATTCCCTGGCAAAATACATTACCTTACCAAAATAAACAAGTGAAGAGTGGATTCCCATGATCCTCCTCTGTGTCTGTGTGTGGAGAAGGCTGATAAAGAGAGGAGAAAGTGACAGAGTTAGAAATAAACTAACTAATAAACTCGCTCTGGATAAAAGCGTTCACTATATGACTATAATGCCATGTAATGTACAAAATAAAGACACACACAAGTTATCTGAGCCCTTTGAAGTCAGATTTATTGTCAGGACTGTGCAGTAATGACACGGGGTTGGATGGGGGGGGGATGGATGTAGGAGCGGGCATATCACATTAGCAGTACAGCTTCATTCACAAATTCCTGAAACAAGACAGCCCAAACAAGAAAGCCAGCTTAAGCCTGTAGTAGCATTAAAACATTATTACAATGATGTTGGACCACAGTCAATATGGGGAAAAAAAAAACTATGCAGATTGCTTTGAGGCTCGTTGAAAGCCAGCACTTTACATTCTCGCAGCATAATGTTCATCTCTCGTTGGAAACTGCTGTTTAAGAAATGTATGCAATATATGGTCACAAACAAACAAACCAAGAAGACATAAACAAGAGAAAGAACTCAATAATTTCACAGACCAGAAACATCTTTATACAGGAAATAGCCTGAATATACTGCCAAAATGTACACATATCTCCATATGACACAACATACGGCATCATATCACCATTATGAAGTAATGCCAGTATGGTGAAATCTCCAATCAAAAATAAGGAATGCATGTTTTAGTCACAATAAACTGCACTCACAATGAATTGTATAACCTAGTTACACTTTCATATGATATTATTCTCACTTCAGTGTGTATTTTAGAATGTGAAATGTAATTTGTACACTCAGTATGGCAGATTATTACATAGGACAGACTGTAAACTTCTAACATATGCTGTATGTTGTGTCATACATGGAAAACATAGGTCCTACATTTAAGGTGATATATTTTGTCATGTGCTACTTCCTGGGTGTGGTGGTGATGCGTTGAGCATACTTTGAGGGTGTGGCTGACCCCAGATCCACTTTGATGTATATTTTACACATTTTATGCCATTGATATAATATCTATTTACTATTTTTACGAGTGCTTATTAGATATTATTAAGTAGAGTCATCCCCTTGCATGAGAGTCTGGGTCCAGTACATAAAGAGAAGTGTGCTGAAAGCATGTTTTCCACATGTAACACCATCAACATACTCAAAATCCAAAAAGCCTTGTGAGGCATCAGTGGAGGGACTGTCCCCTGGGCCCTGTACCCCCCACTACAAGTCCTGCTGAATCATCTCTCTCAAGGTGATTTTCTTCCTTTATGTCCTGCTCTGTGTAATGTTTTCTGTTCAAACCTGTAAAACTATCAACTTACAAATGCAGGAAGTGCATTTCTACACAGCTGTTTCACAGCACACGCATTCCAGAGTAAATTCAGCTTGACATGGATTCTCGGGGGCTACTTACATTGTTGTGGGCCTTGAGAATATTCTAAATTCTATAAAAGTGGTTAAATATCTCAGTCATAGTATTAATGGACTATACAATGTGTACATGTCATAGGCTTGTACAGAACTCTGGAAAAATAAAATTAGTAACATAGTCCAGCATATTTCAGTTTGGCTCATACTAACAGGCTCCAAATATATTTGTATTGTAATCACTGTATTATATAGAAGTGGAATACGTTCATATTTCCACAAAGATAACAGAATGAGTGAAAATTACATATGCATTTTCATCCAATTCTTTACATAATCAACATTTAGATGGGCCCTGCCACAAAAGCTGTATTTCACTCACTTTGGCAATATTTCACCAGATGTACTAACTTTTAAAATAAACAAGTTTTTTTTTCCCTAACTTGGCAATACAACACAAATATCAGGCACCACACCCACAATGCAACAGAGATTTCATCTGATCAGACAATTCCTTTGTTCTGAAATACAGCCAAAAGGATTGTAAGCTTAAACCAGATTAGAGAAAAGACAGTCCATCTTTACTGACCCACAGATGACCCCCTCAGTTAGAGGGCTTAATCTGGACACAATTACATACTTTACCATTAGGCTTTGCTCACTTTTTGTCCTGCTTTACATATTCTTTAACTGTATTTTATGTTTCATTAATAACCTTGAAGAATTCAATATAAAAAAAAAATTCATCTAAGGTTTCCATGACGATTAACCATCTCCCAGTTGGCCCAGGGAGGGAGCAATACACAGTAAAAATACAACAAATAATGTAATGTCGTTTATCGATTCAAGCAATGACAGTTCATGATACGTGATTCATAATTCGATTCAATTCGATTCGATTTGATTCGATTTGATTCTTGTGAGTTCATGAATGCATATGGGTTTGTTTCAAGGTACTTGTTCCGTATTCGCCACTGATTCTCATTTTACTCTTTCTCATCGGCAGCACACCGTAACAATGCGGTTACAACAGTGAGTGGTGCTGTTTGCAACACAGTGGCATAATCTATCCTGCCTTTTCAGAAACACGCACACCCAACAGAGCGGAAAAGGAAACCAATGACAGTGTACACGTACTGTAATTGGCCCAATCCTTCAGTAAAAGCAGTTTACTCACGAAAAGACATTTCTAAGGGGTAGAAAGCAGTGAAGAACTGTGAACATGGAAAAAAAAGAAAAGTTAGAAAACTCTGAGGAACACTGAAACAGAGAGAAAATGAAGCTGAACAAGTACTGGATGTTGCTCTCCTGACAGACACACACGCACGCACTCACACACACACACACACACACACACACACACACACACGCCTATGCTTGGGAAAAACAAATACTGCCAAATGCAAAGCCCCCCGCTCCGAGAGTACATGTATAAAAGCCATTACATGGGCAGTCGTCCTGTCAGTTCAGTCCCACTGTTATAATACATATACACAGTCATTTATATATAATATACCATGTCTGCACGCTCTATACACAAAGTACAGGTATTGGAGTACAAATCTGGCAGCTGCTACCATGAAAAGTCCAACAACAGGTTAATCTGCGGGTGGGGCTACCTCATCACCTAATTGAAAAGCTTTTTCATTAAAACAACAGCTTTAACCGTTACACTTGAACTAAACTACAAAGAGCTAGGGATTGGGCACAGGGTAGCCTGATCTTGCTATCAAGCAGTGATTTTACAGCTTGGGGTCTACTCAATCTAGCAGCAAAGAGAAAAATATGTCTGTGTTTTGTTAGCGTCACAGAAAATAAAAAAATAAGGCTGTGTCACTTTTTAACTGCACTAAAGCTTTCTGTGTCACTTTTAAACTGCACTAAAGCTTTATTTGAATATATATAAAAACAATGTTTTGTAAGTAATGAAATGAATGGCTTTCTATGTAGTCGGTTATAGCAGAAAGACGATCCAGGATACAGATACAGGAAAAAAGCAATTTCAGAATAAAAATATTCTTTTGACATCACCATTAAAATAAAGCTAACTGACTAAAGAGAATGAGGAAAAAAGAAAAAAATGTGTATGATCTGATTATCCAATCTGATGTATGTATAATGCAATTTGTCAGTTTTACATATTTTCATTATTTACATATTTTCCATTAATTCTGTGAGCAACCAAACTAACAGTGCTATGGGAGTAATGAACGCAAGACACCCTTCAGTAAATTCATCATTCAAAGTGAAGGTCAAAGTGTCAGCGTGGTTTAGCTGAATATGATATATTGAAATATTTTACATAGTGTACTGTACAAAACACCTTCATAAATGTTACATTCATATATCTGCCTATGACAACTGTCATAAAATGTCTTCAGCAAGTGTGAAGAATTAGTTTTATATAATTGTTCAAAATATCCATGAATGCCACAAAGACATCAAACAGTATTTGCTGCATTCTACTACATTAACTGGCATGGAGAATATCCCAAAGAAACAAAGTTTACAGATTATGGTTTTTGTTTTTGTTTTGCTGGGCAAGCTGTGTTTTTGAAAGAAAAATGAAAAACTGAGTGAAACTAATTAACAAGTATTATGCTTCACTCTTCCACATTACACAAAGACCAGGTAACATTACAACAACGCAAGATGGGCATCTTTTAGCTGCTGTAGATGCATATATTATTATTATTATTATTAATAATAATAATGATAATAATAATAATAATAACAGTGATACTTGCAGGGAAAGGGTTTTGACAATATCCTCATTGTTTTTCCACGTATTTTGGGATAACAGCTTTAGCGCCCCCTTGTGGCAGACGGAGGGATCACGTTTCCAGCCATCGGCAGGGTTTCATTTACAGGTCACATGGTCGAGTTCCTCGCGCGTCCTCCACAGCAGGCGCACAACAGGGGCCGAACGCAACAAACCCACATGATGTCAGAGGCTCAGAAAACCCTTGGCATCCACCCATCTAAACATCAACACATCTGTTTGAGCCTCACGAACACGGCATAAATGCTCTCTGCTCCTGTGGCATCAGTCTCTGTCTGATGGGGAGCAGCATGGAGTCAGCCCCTACAAAAAGCTCAGCCCCATGGGTCAGGATACAGGGGGAAATAATCCAAAAAATAAAAAGGGAAAAAGCAACCCCACAAAGTAGTAGAAGTAGTAATAGAAACAAACAAAGAATTGTAAAAAGCATTATACAACATGTCCGTTTGGGGTTGTCCAGGGCAGGGCCATTCCTGGGCTGGAAGTCTTTGCTGTGGGTGTGATGGTTGGTGGCTGGTTTACACTGGATTTGTGTTTTTTTGTTAGTCCAACTCTGTTTCTGTGGAAGAAAAAGGGAATAAATTTTTTTCTCATTCAGATCTGAAATTGTATTATGTAGCTGTAGATTGTGGGATCATAGGGGGATGAGGAAGGATTTTGTCAGGAATATTCTGAAGATAACCTTTAACTTTTTTCATTCATAGACAGATTTTTTACAGTTACACAGACAGGCTAATATGTAGTGTGCTTTGGAAAACTTGGAAAACTCACAACAGCTCTGTAATTAGGAAAACTTCATTCCACAATAATGATATGTCCGTGAAGGAGAAAATTTGCACAGAATATTGTACAGCATAATGCCATCAGACATGACCTGTGTGTTTGTGTTTTTCTTTGGGTGTGCATGTGTTTATGTGCGTGTGTGTGTGTGTGTGTGTGTGTGTATGTGTGTGTGCCTATCTTCGTTTGTGTGTTTGTCTTTGAGTGTGAGTGTATTTATGTGCATGCGTGTGTGTGTGTGTGTGTGTGTGTGTGCGCCTATTTGCCTGTATGTGTTTGTCTTTGAATGCACATGTGTATATGTGTGTGTGTGTGTGTGTGTGTGTGTGTGTGTGTGTGTGTGTGTGTGTGTGTGTGTGTGTGCGTGTGCGTGTGCGTGTGCATGTGCGTGTGCGTGTGTGTGTGTGTGTGCATGCTTGCGTGCACGCTTTGCCATTGGTTACCATTGGGTGTCCTTTTCTGACTGTCATCACTCCCTGGTGAGTCAGTGTCCCCAAGCACTTCTCCTGAAATTCAGGAAAAAAACTATGAAATTCACACAAAAATTCATTTTTAATGAGGCATTCTTAATGAGGCATTCAGCCACCAGCCAGGTAGTAGCCAGTTTAAAGGTTTCGTAGGGTGAGAGACACATGCAGTTCTCAGAGAGACAGGGAGAGGGAGCTCTATTCACACAATTGCTAAATCCAGTCAGTCTAATCCAGGGGTGGCCAACCCTCTCCCGGAGAGCCACATGTCCTGCATGTCCCCCCTCTCCCTGCTCCAGCACAGCTGATTCAAATGATCAGTTTGTTATTCAGCAGCTTCAGGAGTTCATAACAAGTTGATCATTTGAAAGCAAAAAGCAAATAAGTGTTCCTCCTCAAAACTGCATTACATATTCAACTCATAAATATTATCTATCACATGTTTAATACATTGAAAGTGATGACCAAGATTCCCCCTGCATCCTAGTACCACCCTGCATGACTGGACCGGAAACCTGGATCATCTGGATCATCGTTGAGGGCGCTCACCGTTTTGTATCTGCTGGCTGGTCTCTGCTCTGCAGTCGGGCGGCTGGCTGGAGTCGGCCTCCTTGGTGTCGGCCCGGTTCTGATCGCTCGCGCTCTGGGTCCCGTTCATTCCTCCGGACCCGGCCTCCTCCCCCGCCCCATCAGACTGCTCAAGGACGGGCTCTGATTGGGCGGGCTCTCCCAGCGCTTGGTCCGATTGGACGGCCTGAGACTCCTTTAGCTCCGCCTCTTCCTGCTGGGCCTTCTCCTCTGCCTCTCGTTTGGCCTTCTCCTCCAAGTCTGAGCGGACAGAGAGAAAAAACGGAAAGAAAGACCAAAATAAATCGAATAAACAAAAGAAGGAAAGAAATAAAGAAAATTCCATCAAACAAACAACAAAAGTGTGTTTTAATCACCAGAATCATGGGGAAACCACCCCCCGGCTCCACCCTGGCCCTACGCACCTTTAGCGGCCTGCGCCTTCCACTTCTCGCGGTTCTGGTACACCTCCTCGCTCCAGATGGCCTTGAAGTTCTTGAGGTCCACGGTGAGGAGGGAGCAGTTGAGCGAGGAGCTGCCCTCCGACCCCGTGCTCTTTACACTGGTACGCTTGGCCTCTGCGGAGGTAATACTGTTCAAACTGGAAAAAAAAACACAAAAAAGAGAGGTACAAAGTTACACAAACAGGCAGGGGAGGGGTTCATGGTCCAGCCCTGCGGCCTGCTCAAAACGCTCTGTCATGGGTTGAGTGGACGTCTGTGGCGCAGGAAATGGACATCCCTGCCACAGGAAACGGGGTTCCCTTAAACAGGAAGTCGAGCTCTCTGGAGCAGGAAACGGAGTTCCCTTAAACAGGAAGTCGAGATCCCTGGAGCAGGAAACGGAGTTCCCTTAAACAGGAAGTTGAGATCTCTGGAGCAGGAAATGGGGTTCCTTTAAACAGGAAGTTGGGAAGGCTGACCTGGAGCGCCGGAAGCCCGCGAGGCCCGAGTGGGAGGCCTCGTCGATTAGCGGGGTGACAATCCGCTCCGTCATGTCGGTCAGCACAGTGAATGTGGGCACCACGATGAAATCAATGAATCCTGATGCAGGAAAGACAGGGGAAGACAGTACAGTCTCACTGAATACACGTTTACAGTCAATACAACACATAACTACATACACTTTCACAGCTAATATGATACAACATCACAAAATGCATTTACAGTTAATATAATACAACATCACAAAATGCATTTACAGCTAATACAATACAGTCTCACTAAACACATTTATGCTTAGTATGATAAAGTATGATTAAATTTACTTTAACACATAATACTAATACTGTAATGTCCCTGCCTACTGTCTGTTGAAGAGCAGAATTTATCATTTACACAGTTATTGCTGTAGGCCACACCAATAGATTTATTCTGGGCTTATCTGTACACCACAGGTTTGAGTAATGTTTAATAATGTTTTTATGGAGTTCTTGGATAGGGTCTGTCTCTGATGACAGCCAATCAGAGAGATCAGGGAGGAAATAGGCTAATTAAGGAGCTGTTGTGAGTGTTTGAATGAATCCAGTTTTTACGTGATTTTTCTCAGTCTTATTCTACCCTAAAAGAGGAGCTAGTTTTGATATACACTCAGACATCCTTGGCATGACTCAGCTTAGTTTTTTTTTTTAAATTCTCAATAAAATTCTCTTGTCTTGGTTTATTCTGCACCATAGTTTAGCTAGGTGCTGTTTGCTACAATACAAAAAAAACACTTATTAACAGACACTGTTTTAGACATGTATTCATGAAGGAAAATTCTAATTAAACACAATGTTGATTATATGCATTGTATGTTCTTGTTAAGAAATAAAAGCGAAAGTATACCCTGCAAAGCAAATCCATTTCAGTTGCTTTTTTTTTTTTGGAAATAAAAGTTAGTTGTCAGTTAATTTTCTCCTCATATGAAAGGTATCATTTTGTTGTCTGCTTGTCTGAGAGGTAAGCTGCTTAAAGGTTACAGGTAGTCTCAGGTGAGAATCCTGTGTACATGGGAGAAGGCGTGGTCAGACTCACCGATCTGTGATTGGGCCACCATGGTGGACTTGCGGTCACATAGTGGGGAGAAGGGCAGGCCAAGCTCCGCCTCTTTGTCCCCCTGCAGACAGAAGGAGAGTCAGAGAGAGTTCACAGTGCAGCTGACCTCTCAGCTGTGTCACCAACGTCACCTGTTCCGTACCTCTCCCTAACTGATACATGAAAATAAATACAGAGGCATGCAAATACACCCAACGCACGTGTGCACACCCACCCACGCACGCGCGCACATACACACACACACACACACACACATACGCATGCGCCCACACACACACACACACACACACACACACGCGCGCACACACACACACACACACACATACGCATGCGCCTACACATACACACACACACACACACACACAGCTGTCCACTTGATCCCGCTGTGGCTGTCCTTGTTAATCTCCCAGTATAGTTTTTATTTGAATGAGGTGCCGTGGCTCCTGTTGTGAGGTCTGCCTCCTGCATCATCACTGGCAGAGAGGTTTCTCTGTGCCTCATTCCCTGCAGGCAGGAGAAATCTCTCATTCACTGTAAGCTGCAAACTGTGGGATTCAGATGAGTTTCATTCT
>NC_050606.1:3070484-3085484 GCF_013368585.1 Megalops cyprinoides
CAGCCTGCACGGCGTGCACGATGCTACGGAAACGCGGCTTCTCCTCCGTCCGCCGCAGCATCAGACCCATCTGCCGCGTGAAGGTGGAGGCCAGCCAGTCCCGCACCTCCGACGGCACAGAGTCCGACTGGATGTCGCTCAGCTCATCCTCCGTGTCCACCAGCCGCCTGCAGGGGGAGACAGAGAGGGTGAGCTGCAGATTTCACCGCAGCTTGCCCTCCGTGATAAATGCACACCCTTGGCCTGCCTGCTTGGTTCCAGGCACTGTTGCTGTTCAAGTTGCATGGGGCGGTGCTCTGAGCCGACATCTGTCTAAAATGACAACATAGTTCCCCTCAGACAAACAGCCTCGGCACTGCAGACATCGGTTATGTCTGAATCATCATAGCCAATCAGCTGCGACGCATATATTCCCGGGTTTGACAGCTCTGGAGGGACAGGGAAGGGACAGCAGGGAGGTGGCGTGCAGTGATGTCACCAGCACCAGCGCTTTAAAAGATAGCGAGGCCTCGAGCCTGGAAAACGGATGTTGTAAGGTTTCACGGTCTGAAAGAAGCGTTAAGAAAAGCCCTTTGTAAATCTTTGTGAGTGTGACTGAATCTGAAATGAATGCAGAAATAAAAAAATAAATAAAACAGTTTGATCCCTTTGAAACCCTCTGGATTGTTTTATATTTATTCATGTTTATCTGTATTTGTGTGTGTGTGCGTGTGTGTGTGTGTGTGTGTGTGTGTGTGTGTGTGTGTGTGCGCTTTATAATGAAATGTAAATGACTGCAGTGTGTCTGGATTGAGCCACAGTAGTGTGTCTGTTTGAACTGATTGAGTGTGCGTTTACCCTGCTTTGCCCATTATTTACCCTCACACTCCACTTCTGAACCGTGGAGATATTTTCCTCTGGCTTCCAAATCCTCTCTTTATCTCTAATGCCCCCACTCCATACCCCAGAATCTAACATCCACCTCATCCACACACACACACACACACACACACACACACACACACACACACATACACCATTGGGCTGCAGTTCATGAAGTTAAGTACTTCATCTTTATCAATCGGACTTTGTGGCTTGGCATAAAATAGATTCAATAGATTCTCCTCTGGCATTGTTTGCTTTAATGTGAGGCCTTGTAATTGGCTGTTTTAGGTAGCTGTGAGAGGGTAAGAGGAGGTACAAAGCAGGTCTGCTTCATGTTTTTAATAAGACAGTACTACCCAGCCTCCTTTTCTGAGTATGTGTGAGTGGTTTGGGGTTGTTACATTACATTACCTTTGTATTACAGTTATATACAAATTATATACATTACATGTACATAATATATATATTACATTGTATTACAGGAAAACACTCTTATTCAGAGCAACTTGTATAGGTTACAATTTTTCCTGGATATTTACGGACACATTTGTGGGTTGTACCTTGCCCAAGGGTACAACAGTAGTGCCGAACCGGTAACCTAGTTACAAGTTACACCTACAGTTACAAGACCCTGCTCCTGTCGACTACACCACACTCCTACTTGTTAAGGAGACCCATCAGGGTGCCTGGATGTGCCTGGTTCCAGCTAATTGGACATGGATAATTGGACATGCTGAATCTCCTAGATGTAGACCAATTCCGTCAGAGAAGGCAGGGTAAGTGGGTGAGTGTGTGAGTGTGTGTGTGTGTGTGTGTGTGTGTGTGTGTTTGGTGAAGGGGGGGGGGGGGGGGGGGGGGCAGCGTACCGAGTCTCCTCGATGTAGACCGACTCCAGAACAGAGGCTGCATATTCCAGGTTCTTCTTCAGGTCCACGAGGGAGGCTTCTCCTCTCTCCAGCTGCTTCACCAAACATCGCAGTCTGCAAGGAGACACACCAAATCATTACATGACATTACTACATTATTTTATTATTGGCATTTAGCAGACACTCTTATCCAGAACGACTTACACCAGACACAGTTTTTCTTGCAACGTTATCCTTTTATACAGCTGGATATTTTACTGAGGCAACTTTACTGAGGTACACTGCCCAAGGGTCTAGCATCAGCGCCCCAGCGAGGAATCGAACCAGCAACCTTTCGGTTACAAGCTCTGCTCCTTACTGCTATACTACACTGCCTCCTCATTACACAGTATTATTACATTACATTATTGGCATTTAGCAGACGCTCTTATCCAGAGCAACTGATATACGTTACAGTTTTACATATTACCCCTTTACACAGCTGGATATTTACTGAGGGAATTGTAGGTTAAGTATCTTGCCTAAGGCTATGGCAGCAGTGCCCCAGCAGGGAATCAAACCAGCAAACTTTCGGTTACGAGCCCTGCTCCGTGCCACTACACCACACTGCCGCCTCATGTCAGTCCTGTCCTGCTAAGCGGGACGCTGAGACAGGCGTACTCCCGGTGAACTCCATTGATTTTCTCTGTGGTCTGTGCAGTTCTGACAGCATCAGTCAGCTGGCCTGTCACATGGCTCCATTGCTCTCCCGGGGCCCCCGTTCCACTGCAGAAACAAATTGTCACTTGAAACGTCTCTGTCCGTCACTCCGTCAGGGGGCCCGGCCTGAGAAGGTGTCCTCTTCTGTCTCTGCATTGCTCTTCTCGTCTTCAATCAAATCCCTGCCTGGTCCTCCCTGTTCTGGGATCAGCGCTTCGTGATCAAGCGGCAGAAGGTCTGTGCTGAGGATTCCTCGGAGAGACAGCGTTTGGGTAAAAAACACAAATCCCCCCCTCCCCCTCCCCCAGGTAAATCTGAGGAGGGTCAACCCTGAGATTTGGAGGCGGCTTTTGAGCAGGCGATGGCGGTTAAAAAAAAAAAAACTGCGCCAGGCTCGTCAGCTAAATGCCAGTCTTGTAACTGAAAATGTCAGTTGCCCACGAAGGTGCTGCCAGAAATTTAATTTCAAAAAGGACGGCTCACATTCACGAACTTATTACACTGGGAGGCAATCAGGCTGTCTCTTCTCTCACGAAGCTGTGCTTCGGCTCAAGTTGGAGCAGTCAAATGTTTGGATATCGCTGACGGAGCACGGCTGTCATAAGCAGCCCTCTACTGCATGGCACACCTCCGAAAGAAAGGCAGGTTCATCATTGCAGAGCCAATGGCTGTCCACAAGGAGGGGTTCACTTTGTCCATGAGCCCAGGATTGTGATGGGGACACTGTGTGATTGGAGGTGTTGTCAAATTTAAAGGTTTAAAAAGGTAAAGGTTTAAATTTTACAGACAGGTGCGTGTTGCTTCAAAAAATTGAATAAGAGAATGGGTAAAAAATGGTAAAGCCTGCACTTTCCTGCACATTACTCAGACAGTACCTCCTCTCTACATAGGGTGGATTAGGGTTATGAGCAGGTTCTGGTTTACAGCTATGAGCAGGTAGGGGGTTTGCTGGGTCAGTGACAGCTTGTCTGGTCGAATCAGCCCAAAAAAAAAGCTAACAAGCAGCTCCAATGTCCGGCCAATCGGAGAGCAAATATCACAGACCACATCCAGGCAGGCAGGAGAACTGTGCAAACACACGGCTCTCAGTGCACAGCCCTTTCTGTGACATTATGTACCAGAGAAAATAGCACTGTGTGTGAATGTGTGTGTGTGTGCGTGTGTGCGTGTGTGCGTGTGTGTGTGTGTGTGTGTGTGTGTGTGTGTGTGTGTGTGTGTGTGTGTGTGTGTGTGTGTGTGTGGCAATGCACTGTTGGTGAGGGTGGGTGACAGTGGTTCTAGTGGTTGGGGGTGGTGTTCTCTCTGCTTTTCCAGGGTGAAAAACTACAGGCAGTCAGAGCAATGCCTAGCACTGGAGGGGGAGGGAGATGGAAGGTATTAAGGCAGTGCGTCTTTCCCCTGCAGTGGGATTTGTCCTGTCCGTCAAGACATCAACCGGTACATCCTCTCCCGTCCATTCTTCCTTTTGACCTTTGACCTTCCTTCACACCCCACCAGGAGCCACAGAGGCGAGCAGTGAGGGGAGAACTTGCTACCTGACGGTGCCACTGACAGCCTAAGACAGGTGACTTGTTTAATCAGGTTGCCATACACATACACGCTTACATTGTTGCAAATGCTGTTTGAGTGGTATGTCCCACTCAGACAGCAGTAATCAATGCATGCACACACACAACCACACACACACACACACACACACACACACACACACACACACACATGCACGCACGCACGCACACACACGCACGCACGCATGCACGTGTGCACACCACACACGCATGCACACGCACACACACACACACACACACATGCATGCACACGCACGCACACACACACACACACACACACACACTTCAGACACATACACACACACACACACACACGCACACACACACGCACACACACACACACACACACACACACGCACACACGCACACACACACACGCACACACACACACACATGCACACATGCACGCATGCACGCATGCACGTGTGCATACACGCATGAACACACACACACACACACACACACACACACACACACACTTCAGACACATACACACACAGATTGTACATGATAATAAATCTGCCAGAGTTAACCAGATTCATCTTGGCTCACACAACACGCACATTCAGTTTGGAACCAAGCAATTTCCAGCCAGTACCAGGATTTGGAAGGAATTAGAGCCTCATCCAACACAAAATGTGTTCCTATGTGATTGGATTACACAGACATACACAAATCTCTCTTCACTTATCAGATGAACTCCTTAAATCAAAGACAAGCTCAGCACAATGACAATATATCACTTCATAATATTCATATTAGTATAATATTTCCACACTGCATATGACCAAATGAAGCATATATGCATTATAATCCATTGGTTGTACTATTGTGGTTGCATACATTCACAGGTGGAGTAAAATTAGCTGTCCTGGAGCACCTAATTTTTACCGTTACCGTTAACATAAACAGATTACATTTGGTATGGTTATTTCAAAATTTTATTTTATTTCATTATGGAGTAATCTCTTAATCCCTGCACCCAGATATTTTTTTTCCACAGTCCCTAGCGATTTTCAAATGCATCTAAATAACAGCTTATAAACTTCAAAAATATTCTGCATGATTCACACAAATGATTCCTGCACCATATGAAAGTGTGCCATATTGGGAAAAGATCAGAGTCTGTCCCAAGATTCTGAGATCCTTTTGCTCCCACATGCAATGTGACTTGTATTTCAACATGCATGCGTAAATATGAGATGATGCGCATTTGCATTTGACTGTTCTGAAGCAGACTTCATAATCCTGATTTTGCACGCTGAGCAAAGTGCTCACACAGAGCAGAACACCCGTTTGCTTGATAAATACAGCACTTTATTGGATCCGAGAACTTCAAAGGTTGCTTCAAAAACCTGTGGAAACATTGTTCTCATTCCACTAAAACATCCCAGCAGTGCAGACAATGGGGGGAGTTAAAGTAAACTGGTCTAGAACATTCTGTCCTTGCGGTGATAACTGAACCCCACATACATAAATTTTAAAAACCCAAGCAAGCAAAAAACGAGCCCTTTACAGAAAACTGCTATACAAATGTTACATGAATAATATCCATATCCAAAAATCTTACTTTAGATACAAGTACAAAATTCTGCAGACAGGATATTCTAATTATGTAATACACTGAATATATTCTGTACGTATTTCACGTCCAAGGTTGGGTCCCCCTCCGTGTGTGACAGAGGCCAATGTCCTCTCAGGTTACAGATTTCGGCACGGTCCTGAGGCAAATGGAAACAGGAACCAAACTAACCAGTTGATCAGTTTTTTTTTGGCATTCCTGTCACAAGACAGAATCAACATCTAAATAACTAATATCAAACTCTGCTGAGACGCTGTGCTTTGGCAAGCGACAAATGTCTCAACACTATGCGACCCATCCTGTAGAACATTGAAACAGAGGTACCGTACTAATACCAAACGAAGCCGAGACTCTACACGTGCCTGCCTGTGCACTTTTCATCCAGCACTGGTGGTGCTGAGATTTTATCTCTCCTGCTGAAAAAAAAAAGCTTAAACTTAATGCTTGTGCTTTTTTATTCCTCCGAACTACAAGTAATCTACTTTGCAGGCATTACGAAAATACGCAAAAAAAAGTATTTTCAAAAGCTGAGCTCTCGGGTTCAAGTGCGTCTGCAGGTCCAGGGCAGACAGGATATCCAAAGAAGGGACAGGGGAGGACCTTCCTAAAGAGGAGGGAAAATGGGGAAAAAACCCGGAAAAATCCCAGAAAATGCCACTGAAGCTGAATTATCTGTCTGCCAAAGCTCTACATTATATTACATTACATTACATCATTTAGCAGATGCTTTTACCCAGAGCGACTTCCAAATAAGTGCATCACTATGCTAAGAGTAGCTATCGCCAAATATTACAAAAAGTCAGTAAGGTACTGAGTTAAGTGCTAAACTAGTGTAGAGTGTTTTTTTTTAAAATAGGGGTAGATAGGATGGATAGAGATAGACAGAGAGGAAGGTAGACTAGAGATACAGCTTTAAAAGATGAGTTTTCAGTTTTCTCTTGAGGGCGCCCAGGGAGTCTGTTGTCCGAATCTCGGCAGGAAGCTCATTCCACCGGTGTGGAGCCAGTACTGAGAAGAGGCGGGTCCGAGAGATGCTGCCCTTGTATTTTGGGACACAGAGGCGACCCGAGGTAGCAGAGCACAGCACTCTTGCTGGCTTGTAGGCCTTGATCATCTATCCTATCGATTGCTATTTTCATTTTTAAAAAAAGGGCACTCTACACTCGCCTAGCATTTAACTTTCTATCTTACTGACCTCTTGTAATACTTTGCGATAACTGCTCTTAGCGTAGTGATGCACCTGTTTGGAAGTCGATCTGGGTAAGAGCACCTGCTAAGTGAAGTAATGTAATGTAAGGATCGTGTCCTGTATGCGTTGGGCGGCTGATCCATTAAGTCCCTTACAGGTTAGTAGCGAGGTCTTGAACTTGATCCTCGCTGCAACCGGTAGCCAGTGGAGGGACTCAAAGAGAGCTCCATGTTCCATGTGATTCGTTTCAGAACCAAATCCACACCATGATCATTGAAACTGTTGCCGACAGAACAATCGGAAAAGAGCAGTCATGAAAGCACCAGAAGCTCAGTTAAGACGCAATGCTCGGCATATTGCATGACACAGTGCTCCTACCAATGCAAATGAAAACGTACAGACTGACAGCAAGTGGCCCTTACATATTCTGAAGCCTCACGGGCGCGCCCCTTTGGTGTTGACAGAGAGACAGAGGCAGACAGACATACTGAGCCAAATTCAAGGGTAAAAAAGCTAAAATCTGTGGAAAGGTGTCACAGCTGGAAACAGGCTGAAAGCTAATTTTACGCTGATGCTATGACTTAGCAACTGTCTTTGTGAAGAGCTAACTCAGAGTAACTTGACAATTTGTAGTGAAATGAATTTTTTTTCCCCCATTTTGGATATGTTTCCTGGGGGAAGCCATTGGATGCAACGCCATACCCCTGGTTGACGCAGTGATTTCAGGCAGCATGTTGGCATTTCAGCAGGGTAAATTCACTAAGGCTGGCGCTTCCTTGGCAAACAGCAACCAGGACTTCTTGTTTCATATTGGGTCTGGATCAGTGGATTACAATGCACTGTGCAAGATTAAGCCCGCATTACAGTGTGAATGAAGAATGCTTGGCTGGCCCAAAGAGGTGTAATCGGATAAGCGTTCTGTCATCTCTTCTGTTCCCTTGTATTATTTTGACTCTACATTCTACGTTTTGAATTTTTCATCCCACCCACAGATGAACCGCTTCATTTCCGAGGCTGCGACTGACATTTGTAAAGGTGAGTCTCTGCGCACCCCCCCCCCCCCCGTGTCAGAGCCGCATGGAGCCACAGCACTGTCACCATAAAGACTGCAACGGCACCCCATAAATCAGCCTGCTGAACCAGTCCTTCAGCCAACTCACCCAACCGCTGTCCCACACTGGCCCCGGGTAACTCAACCCCAGATTGCCTGTCAGCCCCCCCCAACCCTCCCACACCGGGGGAGCCATTAAATCTTGGCCCACATCCCAGTCTGCCCTGTCAGCCCCCCCCCCCAAGAGACGGCCCATACAAATGGACATCCTATGCTTTTAAGCCTCTAACTCCCTGTAATTTACTGTAAGAGGGTGTTTTATCATTTTGGCTGGTTTGGAACTGTCCTGTCAAATCTCTTAAATATGTTTCTTGTTAGATTCTGCGGCTGGCCTTTTGCAGTGAGAGCTTTAAGCGCTGCTTTCTATTGGTGTGTGGAAGTGGGGTACATTAGTGGCAACACTAACCAGTCACATTTTACCCAGTATGCATATTTCACAAATAGCCAATGAATGATATTTAACTCCTTATCCTAGAACAACACTTCATGATTTTGCCCTCGTTAAGGATTGTTTGAGTTCAAAGTTATATTTTCATGGCAGAATCTGCTTCTGCTTCAGAAGGGAGAGTGTTTACCTAGAGTGTTTAGTCAGAGGCTTTATGAGGTCACGCTCTTTTGACGCTTGCTATACATTTATCATTCGCACGGAAACACCATGTTCACTTGCCTTTTTAACGTTTCATGTGATGCCGATTCATCTTTTTAAAATATGTCAGGTTTTTATTCACATTCTCAGAAGGCACACTTGAGAAGCAGTGGGAGAGAGAAAGAGAGAGAGACAGAGAGAGAGAGAGAGAGAGAGGGAGAGAGACAGAGAGAGAGAGAGAGAGAGAGAGAGAGAGAGAGAGAGAGAGAGAGAGAGAGACAGAGACAGAGAGAGAGAGAGAGACAGAGACAGAGAGAGAGAGAGAGAGACAGAGACAGAGAGAGAGACAGAGAGAGAGAGAGAGAGAGAGACAGAGAGAGACAGAGAGAGAGAGAGACAGACAGAGAGAGGGAGGGAGAGAGAGAGAGAGAGACGGAGAGAGAGAGAGAGAGAGAGACAGAGACAGAGAGAGAGAGAGAGAGAGAGAGAGAGAGAGAGAGAGAGACAGAGAGAGAGACAGAGAGAGACAGAGAGAGAGAGAGAGAGAAGAGAGACAGAGACAGAGACAGAGAGAGAGAGACAGAGAAGCATCACGTCTCTTGTTTGGTTTCAGACATTCCGTTCTCTGTGACTCATGCCGCCCATTGGTGTGATACACACGCGATGGACAGACAGGAGATAAATAAATGAATAAAAAAGCAGGGGTGTGTGTGTGTGGAGGGGGGGTTGTAAGATGCCATCGCACCGCTGTGGCACGTATTCAGCGACTTAATGATCTCATTAATGTTGCGTCTCTGCTTGCTAACGAGATATGAGAGGCTCCTGAATGAAGCATGACAAGAACTGGGGGGGGGGGGGGGAGGCCTTTGGGAGCGGGGCTGCCGAGCAAGGGGGGGGGGGGATCAAAATGTCATCTCATTAATCAGGGAGGCGGAGAGCCCTGAGCAAAAGCAAATCGAGATGGAACGCCAAGGTTGGTAAACATCGCCTCCGTTTATGTAGTGGGATAACATCGTTATTGCCATTACTGTTATGGTTTTGCCAGCATGAGCAGGAACAGACCGCAGCTCCCAAATCAGACAGTTTAACACATGCTGGAATCCATTTTCAATGCAGGATTGCTGCACAGTTTATACAACAAGGTTATAGAGTATTTATATAGCAGGGCATATCATGCATATAGCACTGTTATAAACAGTTTACACAGCAGGGTTATACAGCATTTATACAGCAGATCTACATGTCTTTAAAGCAGAAGTGTTATGAAGTATATAAAAAGGAGGATTATCTGCCTTTGGGTTGACATCACATGCTAGTTAACGGCAACAGCAACGCCAGCCGATTGGTTACTGAGTCACCCCTCCCCCCCACCTCCCTCAGTTGTTCTGAGTGACAGAGAGCAGGCCTCTCCCCAGAAATTTCCGGAGAGGATGCTATCTTGCCGTGAAGGTCAGGGAGGTGATGCCTAGCTCTATCTATCTGCTCTTTAGAGTCGCAGCAAGACGTGACCAGACAGAGGGGGAAAAAAAAAAAAAAAAAAAAACAGCAAAATACACTTCAGATGAGGTTATCTTTTTCAGAAACAGAGGGAGGGAAAAAAAATTTAAAAACAAACCAGGCAAGTCTATTACTATGGTAATCCTCACTCTGAGCTGAAACCTTTCAAATGCAGAGTATCTTCGATGCATCGAGTGAACTAAACATTCCAACCCGAAAATCTCATTTGCGTTTTCCTCTTTTGCCTCAGACAGTGAGAGAGACAGAGAGAGACAGAGAGAGAGAGAGAGAGAAACAGAGAGAGAGAGAGAGAGAGAGAAAGAGAGACAGACAGAGAGAGGGAGGGAGAGAGAGACAGAGAGGGTGGGAAAGAAGACATGGGCCAGTGACTTGTCCGGCTGTTCGACTAGTTTAATCTGGTCTCTAAACTTTAGGCGGTAACCATGAAGGGAGGCTAACGGGTGTGTTATATTACAACCCATTGGGCACAATTTTAGCAGGATCCCAGATTACAGCCACTGGCTGACAGCAGCCCAACCAGGGCCCCTCTACCTCTGCAGTGGGCGGGGGGAGGTGAACTCTGGAGTAGGTGAGAAGGAGTCCATGTACGAGTGCTCCAGGTAAGTCCTGATCCAGATTCAGAGCTCAATCCCAAAGTTAACTATCAATAAAATGGTCAGTGTAGCATAGCGCTAAGGAGCAGGAATCATAACTGAAAGGTTGCCAGTTTGATTCCCCCACTGGGGAACTCCTGCTGTATGCTTGGGCAAGGTACTTAACCCAGAATGGCCTCAGTAAATATCCAGCTGTATAAATGGATAACGTAAAAATTGTAACCTACGTAAGTCGCTCTGGATAAAAGCACTGTCTAAATGCCAATACTGTAATGTAAAATAAATAAATGTATTGATTTATGGAACTGATCCAGGGTTGTTGCCAAGCAGCCTGATTCTCTACCTGGCATGAGGTGTGTCTAGTGTCTGTGATGGATACAGATAATTCCCCTGAACTGGACAAAAGACTTCCCCAGGGGACAAAAAAAAACTTGGAGGGTGTTCCACAGCAGGTACTCGATTTGAGTGCTGTTTGATGGTGTTCTTTGTGCAGAAATGGAATGTGTGTGTGACTCTGTATGCATGGCTTCTGTTGGATGGCAGACCTTTCGCTGTAGCGGTGCTGACCGTGCAAAACCCACACAACGCATCGGTGCCGTCAATAGAGCAGACAGGAACCAGTATACCGTAATATTGAAAAGTCCTCTTTGAATGGCTCTTACACTTGCCTTGAAGCATTCATTGTCACCCTAAAGCCATGCAATGTAACTAATGTCAGACCAAGCAGAGGTGCAATTCAAAGCTCATTCAAGGGTGCAGATGCCAAGAGTAAATTGGTCTCTGACTCCTTCTCCCACTTTCTCTGTCATCCATTTCCAGCTCCACTATTTCTGTCCTCCCACCCCCTTGCTTGTCCTCTCTCTGTCCCTCTGCCTATTAATACACCTCTTCTTCATGTCTCCCTGTTCTCTGTCTCTCTGTCTTCCTCTCTCTCCACTTCTCCCTGTCTGTCTCTGTCTTCCTCTCTCTCCACTTTTCCCTGTCTATCTCACGCACACGCACGCGCGCACACACGCACACACACACACACACACACACACACACACACACACACACACACACACACAGACTAAAAGCAAGCCTCATCTCCCTGCCCCGCGGGACTCTCTGACGTGTTGCGGTTAATTTCTCTAGCTTTAACGTCGCCACTTGCTGCTCCGCTACTTCCTGTCTGCCTGTGGTTATTAAGCTGATTAATTTAGCATACAGACGTGCCTAAACAAGCTGACCCCTATGACGACGGCTTCCTGCCTCTCTGTCCCAGGGGACTGAGCACACGTCAGGCTGTTTGCTAAACATTGCAGACACAAACGTGTCTGGAAACCTTGTTTTGGGAACATCTGAACGAGCCCCCGGGCAGAGCCGCGGCAGAAACGCGTGCGCTCGATTGAAGACTATTTCACCGTCTGCTGGAGGAGAAAGCGAGCCACAAACTAAACGCGGGCGCGCCACTGCGAGCACCGACGTCAGTCAATCAGAGGCCGGCCTGCTGTCCGCCCAGCAGCAGCACCATCCAGCTCGAAAGGCACAGCCTTTCTCTCCCTTTAACGGACGCGTACCGACGGCACCGCTGGAAACCGTGACCGATGTAGCAGTTTGCTTTTCCCAGGCAATTCCAGGGCATTCACAGTGTCAGCAGTGAATTCTGCCAGCCTGGCTTGGAAAGGCTTGGCTGCACTGGGCAGAGCCCCAGATTTCTGTTTCTTGTTCTGGGGGTGGTGAAGGGAGGGGCGAGGGCAGGTGAGGATCACTGACCG
The DNA here is from genome assembly GCF_013368585.1 of Megalops cyprinoides. Classification (NCBI taxonomy): domain Eukaryota; kingdom Metazoa; phylum Chordata; class Actinopteri; order Elopiformes; family Megalopidae; genus Megalops; species Megalops cyprinoides. The sequence goes on from NC_050606.1 coordinate 3,082,818, forward strand.
CCATGTTCTGCACTGGAAACAGGGTTGGGGGGGGGTCATTTTTTTAAATTTCAGAGGGTGCAATGTCTGTCAATATTTTGGATGCACTAAAGTGTTTTTAAGTATTATTTTACTGAAGTACCAGCCATTCAGTTATTTAAAAAAACAGGGTAACAGTCACTTAGTTATTGCAATGAGGAGAGTATAGGTCATTCACTTAAATCAAAGACTAAAGTATCAGTCATGCAGTTTTTTCAGAAATCAGAGTATCAGTCACTCAGTTATTTTAAAGACCAGAGTATCAGTCACTCAGTTATTTTAAAGACCAGAGCATCAGTCACTCTGTTATTACAAAGACCAGAGTATCAGTCACTCTGTTCTCAGTGCGGCAGCATCAGTGAGTTAATCACGCGTCAGGAGGCATCAGTTGGCCTCGACGAGGGGAAACAAATGTGTCTTGTAACGGGTTCGGCGTCGGCCCACGTTAATAAGATGCTGAAATGTGTTTTCCTTCAGGCCATTACCCGCATGAGCGATTCGGGAATGATGGCGGGGGGGGGGGGGGCGGGGGGGTGGTGGGGGCGAGTCTCGCCTTGCTGTCCTCCAGAAAACACGGCGCTCCCGGCGACGAGGTGCCGGGTAACAGATGGACTTCTTCACCCGCCGCGGCAGCAGGCTGTGGTAAGTCTTTTGAGACATAAACCACTGCACCAGTTTTCTCAGGATCTGGACTCACATGCGCACCCAGGAACAGCCATTGGAATAAAGCAGGAGGTGGGCTGGCATAAAAAGCCTACAGTGGCAGCTGAAGTTAGGGGTGGAGCCAAGGACAGGGTGGATTCTGAGAATGCAGAGGGGTCACAGTAGAGGCCGGGCCTAGAAAATGGGGTGGAGCCACGGTGGGTGGGGTTAGAGTAGGGACGGAGTCTATGGATGGGGTGAAGCCGTGGTTGGTGGAGCCAAAATAGGGGTGAAGCCTAGGTACGGGATGGGGCTTAACAATGAGGTGAAATTAGGGGATGCCGCAGAGCCTGAGGATGAGGTCGATCCTCGCAATGTGATATATAATAAAAGGGTTTACTTGGCCCCCATTGGGCCTAATATTTACTCACATCCAACGTTGGATGTGGCCGCAGTTCTCAGTCATAAATCACCCACACAGAAAGCAATGCTGTGGTGACATAAATCACTTCTGGGGGACGTGAGGTTCACCGTGACTTATGTGCAGGGCTTCGATTTTCCCTGAAAATCACTCTTCCATAATAATAATAATGCTGGCAGCCCCCAAAGATTTCCCGTGTGCTTCAGAAAGAGAAACCTGGGGCTCTGCCTAAAGACCCATATTATTGAAAAGACAGCAAAAGAGGCACATATGCTTGTCTGTGATGTCTGAGTGTTGGTTACCACCTTGGGGGGTGCTGACTCCATCCAATCAGAAATCATCTGTCTCCCTTCTCACTGCGAGTAAGAGTCTCACTAGCTCCCTGAATAAGCCTCCCATCAGCCAACGCCTTGTAACCACTGAACCTTCATCTTTTCACTTCTGAATTGTACCGGGGGGGGGGGGGGCGGGGGGTTTGTGAGTGTGCGTGTGTGTGTGTGCGCGTGTGCGCGCGCGCACGCGTGTGTACGTATGTGTGTGTGTCCGTGTGCGTACCAGCAGGGGTGATGTAGAGGAACCAAAGAGAAACACTGTCTCAGAGGGGAGGATGGAAGGGGGGGGGGGGTTGGGGGGGGCTGGGGGTGCAGTTGGGGAGGGGGGTGTTGAGGAGGTTGCAGCACCTGCACTAACAAAAGTGGCGTGAAATCAGCAGATTTGCTGGCAGGGCGAGCGTTTTGGGGGGGGGGGGGGGGCTTGATCCATTTTTCGAGACGAGGGGAGAACGATCCAGAGAAATGCAATTACCCATGTCTGGGGTCGATTTCAGCTAGGTAATTACCCGGCTAATTATCAGGTGCAGACTCTGTGATTCACTATCTCTGAAAGGGGACAAGTGATCAATTAACAAGCCCAGTGAGGCAAGAAAAACGGGGGTCTTTTTTTGGTACCGTTTCCGAGTAGCACAGAAGGTTAACTGTAGCCACACATACAAAAGAGCAGATCTCATAATCACACCGTAACGCTGTGGTCAGTGAATGAAGGTGACAGCCGGCTGTTACTGTGTGATGGTGTTATAATTCTGTTATAATGATTCAGTTAATAAGGGAAACAATGTATAGCAGCATTATGCCTCTTGGTGAAAGCAATTAAATAACAACAGAGAAGTCCGTTCTTAGAAAAGAACTAATCTGCAAACTGCAAATTGTTTTTGCTGTCAGAGCAATGTCAACACATTCAGGCAGAAGGACAATTACGTTATGGAACCTCATAATTCATTCCTGTTCAGCTTTAGATCTATTACACTATGAATTATAAAAAGAGCCGCAAGCCAAGAAAAAAAAATTATATATGTACATGCTGACTGCAGCAGGTTAGTCCCACGGCATGGTTATAAAGACCGTTCTGACAGTCACTCAATCTTACAGTCCGGACCATTTCTCAGTACTCATAAGGCTTGCAATCAATCTGCCACAAACTGTGAGAGTACACAACACCCCCAGCCAAAAATCAAACACAATTTTAAGGCAGGTTTCACTTTTTCTAGTAACTCTATCAACATTTTCTTTAAACATTGACCTTTGAATCCA